>NW_010423857.1:38915-43019 GCF_000710305.1 Buceros rhinoceros silvestris
TTCCCTATACATTCAAGTAAATGCAAATTTCTGCGTAGAAAAATGAAGAAAAATGAAGAAACAGAATTGAAAGAAAATATAATTTCTGACAATCCTCATGTTGTTTCGTACTAGATCTGCAAATAAGAAAACTATTATTTCAGACCTTTATGAAAAATATCACAGTACTCTACAGTAATAACCTAAAATGTCAATTTGTGTTAACAACATTGCAGCATTTTGATGATTATTATAGGAAATTATTTTCAAAGGGAACAGTAATGTTTACACCATGTTCAGTACCAAGGGACAGTTTTATATACAGACTTGCAAATCAAAATCTCCCACCTGATGAGTCATTTTCCTTTAATAGTAAAACAACAAATTAAAGATTCATTAGATTGAAGGTGATAGAACTGTTTAAAGCTACCAGGTTGGCAAACATGTATAAAACCCTCAGCAACTATTTGTAGCTAACAAAACTTTATCGAATTAACACAGAGCAACCTCAGCAGTGGTCTTGTTAGCTTTGTTGAGCTTGAGGCTGAAGTTACTATAAAATGAAGATTAAAACACTACTGTTTAGATCCAGATAGGAAATATTTTTATCTCTGATCTTCTTGGTGTGGAAAGATATTAAAATTATAGGCACAGTTACAACAAGGACCAAAAGGAGGAAACTAACCAGTGTTGGATTTGATCTTCATATGATAGTCATAGTGCATCTCATGTAACTAGTTCAGACATCATCACTAAGGTGTTCAGGAACCTTAATACCATACCTTTTATTAATACAGAACAAGTTAAAATTTTAGATATATTTAATTCCAACTAAGATATTTAGTGGTAATTTTAATAAAAACAAGTTGTCAAAGAACAGCAAGTTCATTATCAATGGTTTCATTAATATGTTTTTTTAATTATATGTTAAATCTGCAAACCAAATAATTTGAAAACTCATATTTGTAATTTTTTGTGAAGTGATTTCAGATACTTGTCAACTTAAGAGCAGCAATGTTTTTGCTGTTTTGCCAACAGAGAAAGCTACAGAGTCATTGAAAATACAGTTTTGCAGCTGCTGAATCATCTGTAATCTTTTGTTGAGCTTCATGGCATCAGTCCTACCACTTACACTTCTTGGTCTTTGTGAAGTTCCATACGTGACACTGAAGGACATATATATGTCCCCTTTGTCTCTTCTCAGAGCACTTCTGGGGTGCCAACTTTCTGAAGAATAAGCATTCAAGAAATCATTTTTGAAGGAATTAAATCTAACTGCAGTTAATTTTTAAACCTAAGATACCTTTGTGTGTCCAGATCTAAACACCTTTTAACCAATTTGTTTTAGCAAGATCCATGATGGATTAGGAAGTATGATTGTCCCTATTTGACATAGGAAGTACGTGCAGGGAATAAGCCTGGGCAGGGATTCAGAGCTGTGACGGGTGTGCAGTTGTTAGCTATAACTAACTGGGTAGTGGAAGTTGTTCCTAATTCCCAGCCCTGTCCTTCTTACAGAAACTGCTCACTACTAAAGGGGGAAAGCCTTCACCACTCACAAATTCAGTCCTGAGTGACTCACATTTCAGCCTCCTAAATTAATGTAAACTTAAACAGAGATCACTTAGTGAAAGTAGAACAGTTCCATTACAAGAGAGCATCTCACATTATTGAAGGTGCAGTGAATACTTCATGCTCTGGGCTGTAAAATTGCCTGCAGGCACCCAACATCAGCAGTCAGGTGCCACTGAGATGCACAAAGTGGTTTTTCAGCAGCTGCTTGACTGGTAGGGACTTAAGTGCTGTTACAATGCCTTGGGATGCTATGATGTTGTTCATCTATTGTCAAGGGTTGGGAAATGCTGCTTCCAGTGATGTCCTGGAGGTGTCCTTCTACCATCCTCAAGGGAACTGTGGATTGCAGTCTGGTAGAAAGTTGTGCCACACCTCACCAGGAGGCCTAGGGCAGAAAATCAGTGAGGAGCAGGCCGTAGCTCATGGGTCATAATCTAAAGCAAGGCAGGTAATGAGGGAGCTCACCAGTGGAGCTGGTGGATATTTCAAAACCTGTCCTGAACTGGAAGAAGGGCATGTCTGTGGTCACCAGGTACATACCCTACTCATCAGGCTTCTGGGCATCAATGATGGGATAACAGTAGTGTGTCAAAGCTGCTGCTAGAACAGCTCCTGTCTTGTACATGACATTGCATAGCTTTGTATAAGTAACTGAGTATTCACTGTAGCAGGAACATGCAACTTATCTTTCCACATTTTGTATGAGTGCCCTAATCAAGGGTTACCAAGTCAGTCGTCTGGATCCCTGTCTCTCTGGTGGTCACTTGGTCTTCATTGCCCCTGTGAATCCTGGGGTTAGAGACCTAACACCCTGCTTCTTCAGCCTGCGCTTCTAGGCCTCCTTCCTCTTGTAGGTAAAACTTTTTTATGAAGTCAGAACTTTTTTTTCCTCTTTAAAGCCATACATTTCAGTCAAATGGACATTTTACTCAGAGAAGTCTGGTTTTGCACTGCTGCTTACTGTGATGTTAATGTATCTATCAGCTGACAAAACATTACTCAGTCAGACTGCTGTAGACAAAAAAGGATGCATGAAGAAAAATACAAGTGAAAGATTGACATGTCCATTAACTTCAGTTTTAAAAGACCTCAAATTTACAATAATAAATAAATGTATTATATTCAGATGCTAATAGCCATAAATTTATTTCAATTGATATATATATATGTATGTTCAAACTGAAGACAGAAGAACTTCAGAATAACTACAAGACATGCTTAATTGTTTTCAAACTTACTTTTTTTTTTATATGTATACTGGCTACATTCTACATCCTGTCTTTCATGTTGAATTTGGATGTGGTAACACGGTGCGTTTGGATGTGAAAACCTGCCTAGGTGGCATGTTCAAGTTGGGGAAGGCACAAAGAATTTGTAACGTGTAGGTGTATTATTTAACTTTCTGGTCTGCAGAAATCTGGGCTTAATTAACGTAATCAAATATACTTATGCGATATTATATTCAGGCACAGCTGGAGGCATTTTTTGGGAAAAAAAACCCCAAACAACAAAATAACAGGATTATCTGGAACCTTGTTTCTGAGAAATAAATATGGACTGAAACTGAGAATTTACTACCAGAAACAAACAAAAAATAATGTCCTATATTTCTATTTTCAGTGTTGATATGCAAAGGATCTTGTTATTTATGTATTAGCAGGGATGGGACTGTTGCTTTACATTTGTCCTGCTTAGATTTTAAGGGGAAGATGATACCATAAATCAGTATCAAACATTTTAATTTGATTTTTCTCTGTACCTAGGTGATAATAATAGTGACCATACCTCAATCACTTGGTGAATCTTATGGGTAATTAGATTTAGTTTTAGAACTTCAGCTGACTGTACAAAACATAGAACAAGGAGTATAATTTTTAATTGAAATTATTGAAGTGAGTAGAAGATTGAAGGCATAATAAAGACATTTCTGTGTGACAAATATTTTTTTTTCCACCACCCTGGATATATATTTATGTTCCTTAGCCTGAGTTCTGTTTCACAGAGCCATGCCCTAAGTTCTCTCTTCTGTTTTTTAACCTGGAGGCGCTCCAGAAATACACTGTGGAGTCTATAGGCATTTCACAAACTTGAGATAAGTATTGGTTTCAGTTCCACGAAAGACAAAAAGGGTTCTTGAACTACCTTGTAAGAAAACTGACTGGAACTGGGACTGGAGGATGAGGTGAAAATACTGAAGTCTTTTGCTGTGAGTGATGTTCCTGACATAAAGTGCAAGAGGAAAATGAAGGTGGGGTTAGTTAATACTTAATTTATCTTTCAGAAAAAAAAAAGTGGCCGAATCCATCTGTAAATGAACCAATTCTCTCAACTCTGAACTTCACCCACAGTGCAATATTTTTAAAAAGCTCAAAGCTTTTCCCTAGTGATAGGGAGATATGAAATGATGATGGGTAATTTCTCAAGTCATAGTGGGTAGTGCTTCCCATAGTGGGAATGTTTCTCAGCAGAAATCCAAGACTTATTTCCTTGATACACTCAGAACTCTCCTGGCTGTGAAGGTATTAATGGTCTTCTTTCTCCACACTCTTT
>NW_010423857.1:43127-78945 GCF_000710305.1 Buceros rhinoceros silvestris
CTCTTTCTTCTGTCTTCTGTATGATCATGAAACACCAGTTTAGTTCAATTTGCTGCTTTTTCCTTCACCCTTTGTCATTGCTGGGTCTTTGAACTCCCGGAGCATGGGTGCAGATGAGAAAATTAGTCAAAAAGAATAAACTTAGGAAAGAGGTCTGTGAATAAAGGTAGAGGAAGAACTGGAGAAGATTTTGCCTACCTCTGGCTATAGATTTGAGCTGCTCACTTACTTTGATTCTCCTCCAAACAAATGTATCATTCCAATTTTGCCTTTTTTTTTTTTTTTTAAATTTGGTGGGAGATTTCCAGACAGGTGTGCACATTCTTCCTTCCATATATAGAGCTCAGGAACTTGCAGGTAACTTCTACTGCAGTCCATATTCCTGGCTACTCTCTGACAGATCCCGTAATGCTTTATAACAGTGGAGCTGGGTAGAAAAACATCACAAGGATTAGGATTTAGCACCCAGCCCAGACTGGAGTCAATAACCTTCTCTGTGGAAATCACTACCCTTCCTACAGGGAGTGGGAAAAGTACCTTTCCTGGAAGCATAAGGAGGTCAATCTTGTCTTTTAGAGGAGGTCATTGTGGTGTAACCTGCCCTGCTTTGTAAAATAATCACAACACTCACCCAAGCGTGGAGGAACTGTGAAAGGATTTGAAATCTTGTCCTGCATCTCACAGGTGAAGGCTGGCTAATGGAGAAAAGCTTCTCCTACTGTTGCTGTTTAATGTGCCTTACTAAGCATTCAGGGATACAGGCATCATGGAGCCAGAAAGGAAGAAGATACACCATTTTCTGGGAAATAAGACCTTGCTAGTTCTTATGAGAAGGGCTGCTTTGTTTCTAAATTCCCATTTTGGGATGGTATTTAAGTGATAAATTATGAGACAAAGAGTTTAGATTAAGGTAATGTTGAGCATGGAAAGAAGAGATGAATTAGGCACCTAATGGATTAACAGAGAGGCATCTAGCCTGTAGTCACTGCCAAAGTTGTAGCAACTTCAGGAGGGGTTTTTAGGACTGCAAAACCTATCTAAATCCTACAGTAAGTACATACACAGAGTCTTTATTGGAAACAGACCTCTATATTTATGCTTTTTTAAAACATAATTAAGCGGTGTTTCTCAGTAACATAGATAACCACTGTGAAGGTATTAGAAAGTGTTAATTAATGAGTATTATCAGAGGCAGAGATCACTCATGGTATAACAAGCATTTTTAACAACTCTCCCAATTTCAGGAAAACAGAAGCTACTTGTAATGTGATAGGAGATTTGGCTGAAAATTTATTTTTCCTGGGTTTTTTTTTCTTACTAGAGCTAAACAGATTGATATTCACTGCATCTACAAATGAAAACCTAATTTTGTCATTAAATATCAACAAAATGATTTCACAACTTGCACAGAATAATACAGACCCCATGAGCCTGACATGACCCATGTAGTGTAGTGAAACACCCAAAACACCATTAATAAACATGTTTTGCAGGGATACAAAATAGATAAAGGCCCAAGGGCAAATTTTAGTTTAAGAGACATTAGCTCTAGCAGATTATAATGCCACCCCTCCACAGCATCCAGAATTTAATGTTTATGACTCTATGCAAAACAAGTAGCATAATGTAACATCAAATCTTGTGGAATGCCCTATATTATTTATTTTGACTAGTTCTGGATTTTGATGACTTTTATTTGATTTCTGTATCCTGACATGCCAATTGTACCAAAACATTATTTTCTCAATGAGAATGCTAACCATTCATAAAGCCAACTACAGAGCTGCCACATTTCAAAAACTATTGTACTTCAATATTAGTTTTCCATTGATAATATAGATGGAAAAGCCTTCTTTATAAATCCTCTTAACTTTCACTTACCATACTTCTGCAAGAACGGAATAGATTAAAACATAACCTATCTATAGTAGCTTTCTGTTGGGATATCTTCATGCCTTTTCTAACATTAGTTTTTAACTAAAAGGTAATCAGACCTAAAATTAATTATAAGTGTACAAGCACTAAATATTGCCTAAAGGTAAAAGGTCAAGTAATTAGCTAAACGTTTAAAAATTCTGTAGCAAATCATCATAGGAAATAAATGAAATAGAGCAAAGAACATTAGGTCATGACACTTCTCTCAATAAAACCACTATCTTGCTTATGCCATGCAATGGCACAACTGAGAGGCAGAGTATATGCTCTGCAAAACTATGTGGCCAGGCAATGAGGTACAAGAAGTGGCACTCATAGCTATTCTAAATTCTTTTAAAGGGTTTTAAGCATTAAAGAAATTTCTATACTATGCAAAATAGTTAAGAAAAGAACATGGAGCTTATCGTATTCCATAGCATTGACCAGTACTGTTTAATACTTTCACTGATGACACAGACAGCGGGATGGAGTGCACCCTCAGCAAGTTTGTAGACAACACCAAGCTGAGTGGTGTGGTTGACACAACAGAGGGACAGGGTGCCAACCAGAGGGACCTGGACAAGCTGGAGAAATGGGCCCATGTGAACCTCATGAGGTTCAACACAGCTAAGTGCAAAGTCCTGCACCTGGGTCAGGTCAATCCTTTGTATCAATCCAGACTCGGGGACGAAGGGATTGAGAGCAGCCCGGCGGAGTAGGACTTAAGGGTACTGGTGGATGAAAGGCTGGACATCAGCTGACGATATGTGCTCACAGCCCGGAAAGCCAATGGTATCCTGGGCTGCATCAAAAAAAGCATGGCCAGCAGGCCACTCTGATGAGACCTCACCTGGAGTACTGTGTCCAGCTCTGAAGTCCTCAGCACAACAAGGACATGAACCAGTAGGAGAAGTTCCAGAGGAGGGCCACAAAAATGATCAGAGGGATGGAGCACCTCTGCTATAAGGACAGGCTGAGAGGGATGTGGTTGTTCAGCCTGGAGAAGAGAAGGCTCCGGGGAGACTCTACTGTAGCCTTCCAGTACTTAAAAGGGGGCTTAGAAGAAAGATGGGGACAGTCTTTTTGGTAGGGCCTGTTGCTACAGAACAAGAGATAATGGTTTTAAACTAAAAGACAGTAGATTTAGACCAGATAGGGAAGAAATTTTTTACAGTGAGGGTGATGAAACACTGGCACAGGTTGCCCAGAGAGATGTCAGATGCCCCATCCCTGGAAACATTTAAGGTCAGATTGGATGTGGCTCTGAACAACCTGATCTAGCTAAAGATGTCCCTGCTCACTGCAGGGGAGTTGAACTAGATGGCCTTTGAAGGTCCCTTCCAACCCAAAGCGTTCTGTGATTCTAAGGAAGTATTCTCCACTTCATATTTTTGAGGTGGAATGGAAAGTTACTTTACGAGGTTTTTTCCAGTTATGAAAGAAAGAAATATATGATAATTAGCTGCTACATGGCATGCTAACAGAACAGTAACTCCAATAAAAAGCACTTTGCACTAAAAGCAAATATTTTAAGAGAAAAGAGGCAATATGCTTATGGATGCATACCAGTATTACTGTGAAGAACACTGATACTGTCTCTAATTTTACTTGTGTAAATTAGTATCTTTCACTGAAGAAGAAAGGAACCTGTGAAATTATACACTCTAGTTGTCCTAAAAAAACAGACCCAACTACTGCTAGCTGGACTTAACAGTAATCAAACTGAAAAGTGAACTAATTACTTTGTGGTCAGGTGTTTGTTTCTGGGTCCCTTACTGGAGAACCAAAGGATCCCTGAGGTGAATCTCTGTACTTGAGAAAAGGGAAGGTATATATTCTAGGTGCAAGCCATAGCACTAAGAGTTCTCTTTGAACTTATCAACTGCCTGCTAAATGCTGTGAAGCGTACTCTTTGTTTACACAGAAATAGAATTGCAAGGTTTAGGATTCCCCCCCATCCCTTCTGCAGAAGAGCCAGTGTTGGCTTTCTTATCTACAGTGTCATTTGTAGAGCAGACCATTACCCTAACTGATTACAATACTACCTCAGAAGATGGTTTGGTAAAGCTCTTGAGGGTCAAGAGAAAATAAATCTTATAAATCTCAAAAGCCTATTTCTTCCTCTACACATTATATATAGAATAATGGAAATTTGAGTTCATGCTGATCTTGTTCTCACTAATACAGTAATTTATATTAAATATAAAACTTAACCTTTCCGGAATGAAGCAACAAAAGTTCTGTTTATGTCAAGAAAAAGAAATACAGTGACTGAGCAGAAAGTATGTACAGTCTTCTGAATGTAGGCTGAAAATGCAACCTATTTTAAGACTACATCAAAAACCATGCAGTTTCTACGTTCCATGGAAAAGCTGCCTGATGAATCTTGTAGCTATTTTCAATGGGATACGTTTATAAAATGAGTAAGCATTTTTAGACCCTATATTTTAGATTTAGAGAATCAGAGATGATTCACAGAAAACTACATTCCCAGCCCTAAAGCAGATCAAGGAACTCACTTTCAATAGCTTAATCATATAACATCACTCTGTGCTTGATTCCACTTTGTGTGTATCTGTTGTTCAGAGACAAACAACGTGGAAAGAGATATACACCATTTCCCTGTTAGTTTGGAGGCTGCGAAAGACAGCCATGGCTTGCTGAGGGGAATGTCGCATAGCGTCTTTAAAATCTAATAACTTTCTCTGTTTTGAAGGATTTAAAAAAAATGTATAAAACTCTACTTTTAAATTCACAGGAGAATCCTTCCTGTTGGCCAAGTCCATCTGAAACAGGATTAGTGTCTTCAGACATATACTTCACTTCAGATTAATGCCAACAAGTTCTATGAAGCCATTCCTGATATGCTGTATGACCCCAGTCCCGCTTACGTTAGAGGGAATTCTTCTTTGGATGGGTTTTCAATCAGATGCAGAGTGAAATGGACATTCCCAGGTTGATATTTGTTTCTTGGAATAAACTTTACTGGGAGAAGCAGGCTGTTGTGCCATGTCTGGTTCCAGCTATTTCTCCTCATTCACTTAAAAACTATATATAGAGCTGCTTCCTTGAGGGAAATTAAATTCTGAAACGTACCAAGCACATGTAACTTCTGCTGAATTCCCAAAGACCACTTGGTGCTAAGCATTCTCCCTAAACTGGCTGTTTGACTAAAGACACATTTCACTGACTTTAGCCTCCCTAACTTAAAATGTGTGGCGATTTTCCCAGGAGAGCAAAAGCAAAATGTAACTCAGCTGTTCCAGAACCTGTATATATATTTGGTTTTCACAGTGGGAATAAACCCCAGAGTAACACCAGAACTGAAATGGGAGTTGAGGAGATTCAGCAGAGCTGGAGTAATACAATTTGGGATTTTCTCTGAGCTGCAATGTTTTTAGAGTTAATTATCAGCCATTTGTACTAAGCAAAGAGAACGAAGAAGCAGTGTATCTATCTCATGGACTGATTAAAGCATGCATTATGGTGTAGACAGGAAGATCCAGAGATGTAGAAAGCATTTCACTCCTCGATTTACCATATCTCGCCTTCAATTTCAGGTTGATTTAAGGACATGCCACACATTGTAAATTACTAATACTCTTTCAAAATCCTACTGGAATTCCAATTTTATAATGCTAGGTCTTTTTTAATGGTTCATTAATGCTTAAGTTAACAACAAGCTGTCAATAATTTCAGAGAGATAAATGTAAATTAAAATGGCCCCTCAGAGTAGGTAGAAAATGTTTTTACTGTTCTTTGGACCAGAAGGTTTGAATGACAGGTGGAGAGAATCTCTTAGGTTTGTACAAACCCAAACATATTTAATTGAGAAAATTGTTACAGGTGACAAACTATTTTATTTCCGTTTCTCCCTTTCATTTTACAATTTTTCAGGACATAGTCATACAGGAACAGCAGTTCAGGCAGAGACTGTGTGGTGCTGCACAGATGGAAGAGAGCACCCACGTGTCATAACGTGCGGAGTGTGTTTGAACAGAAGAGCAGAGAAGCCTGCCAGTTCTCTCATCTGTACTAAGGCATAATCAACTGCAGATTAGTACTGGAGTATTAGTTAGGGAACCTCGATAAAAGGGCAGTAAACTCATTCAGCAAATCATCACTATAGACTAACAACACCCTAAATAGCTCGAGGCCTTAACTGATATCAAGCACTGTACTTGGATTCCTAAATTAGCGATCTAACTCCCTACTGTCTCCTTGCTCTTAATGGAGAAACAGTCATCTGTTTCCTCAGAAGAGGACTTAGATATTAGTGGAGATATCTATATCTTTCTACTAGTTATTAAAGGTGTCGAGACTAGATGTGTAATAGATTAATCCTGTTCATGATCAGTACTAGTTCAGTACTAGTTCCAGAATGATAATATAGGCTTTACTATCACTCTACCACCCTGTCTGTGTTGCCAACTCATGAATTCACTAGGAAACATAACCCCCAAAAACATAAAGGTTCCCGTGATGCACTCAGTGTATTTTGGTTTTGGTATTGTTATGCAATGCAGAGTTTGAGCAGTTCACAATTTAATAAATATATTGCATTTCAATCTCCCTGTGTGGATTCCAGAGACAATCAGTATGATTTCTTCATAAAATTTGTACAGGAAGTATTTTCCCCACAAAAACAGTCCTTTTCCTCTCATACGTAAATCTTAATAAATTATGCTGTAGATAAAAACAGTGTGGTATGTAAAGGCTTCAAGTTTTTAAATGGTCATCTATAACAGGCACTGATTTTACACAGGAAAAAACCAGCCAAATGAAAAAGCCAACCTAACCACAAAATAAACAACTCCCCTCTCTCTTAATCGGATCAAGTGTTGATAGAGATCAGGCAGTGGGTAAGAGGGGGACTGTACATCGCAAAGAAAATGTCACAGAAAATGAATTGGCATTTTTTTCAGAACTCCTTCCTCCTTTGTGTTTATGAATGTGTTCAATTTGGATTTTTCTTCATATCTAAAGAAGAGCTTACGACTTCCAACTTATGCAACTGCACTAATTTAAAACCTGAATTTCAGTTCCTCTCCATCTAATATCACAATGCAGGAACAAGGTGCCATAAAGAAACACTTTCTAAAATCAATCTGTATCTGCTAGTTAATTCTGATTAGCACAATTTAATCCCAGACCTGTGTCTGAATTAAAAAAGTGGTAACTGAAGAGTAAAAAAAATACCCAGCTGAATGGAAGTAGTACATTCTATAAAGTTTTCTCAAGAAATGGGAAGTTGCCCAAATCCTGCACTGCCAAAGTCAGTTTTTAATTATGTTGCTATAAATAAAAATAATTGTGCTTGCTGCAGTAGAATAATATTAAATTTGTGTTGTAAATGGAATAAATCCCATCCCTCTAAGGTACAACAAACCAAAAACCCAAATGTGCATAAAGAGATTTCTGTGGGTTTGCCAGTCCAGTGATTGGGAGAGCTATTACTCTAGTCCATAACTGGAAAACCTGGAATAAATACCGAAGTTGTCAGCTCACTGCAACCTCTTTGCTAACTGTTTTGTTCTGTTTAAAATTTCTGATTTGGCTTCATTTCTTTCCTTAGTAACAATATCAGGCAGGCGGTTCTCAACAGTCTCAAAATTCTGAGCTGCTAAAAAATACCCAGCAATGGCGTGTGACGAGGTTTCCTTCACTGTCAGAGATTTTAGAACACCCATGTCTAAGGAAAATGCCATGCCTTTCTGCTCCAAATCTGCTTCTTCATCAAAGGGAAGATACAAAGTAGAAAAATAAACGCAGAAAGCTAAATTTAGTCATGTAACATAGAAGCTACCCAAACTCTCTAGAGATCTGGGCCAGTGTGTGCTTGTGAAAAACAGTGTCATGACAGCATCAAACGCAGCCCAGACTCAGTACTCCAAGTGCCAGGCTCCCTGCAGCCAAGTGCTGAGAACGGCCTTCGTTCCTCAGGGCTCTGAAGCTAAATGACGGAGTGAGGCAAACAGGTGAATGAAACAGTGTCAGCAAAATGGTTGTAAGGGTGTGATAAAAGTACAGAACAACACACACTACAGCTTGCTCTATGTCTAATTTTTGGCATCAAGAGACGTGATCTCCAGCCTTCACAGCAGGCATTGCTTAGTATCCCTTCTGTCCCCATGGGATTTCAGTTCACTAAATCTTTAAAATTCTTCCCAAAAAAAAAAAAAAAAAAAAAAAAAAAAAAAAAAAGAAAAAATAATCAAGGACTTGCAGTTTTTTCCAGAACTCTTCTTTGCCTCATTATGATGTCTAAGAATTAGAGTTCACTTAGCTACATTTAGGTATAGAGGAGAAATCTACCTTTTAAAAATGATTTTCTTAGCAAATAAAAAAGAAAATTTAGAATAGTAAAGGCGTGGTCTTAAAATTGTTTTCTATTGAAGTATAACACCAAAACACAGGTTGGTAAGATGGAATTAAAGCTGTCGAAGGAGAGTGGCATGTGTCCTTTGATATCTGGGCAATAAACACTTCCGCTAACCTTCCTGTGGCAATAAACAAGTGACTATGGGGAGAACAATCAGTAGTACGTCAGTAGTAAACAGAAGCAATGTTTTCTTACTTTCAGACCAATCCTTGAAAACTTGTAATAGAGACATGTAATAGCAAAATGTTTGTAATTTACTAAAACTTATACTAACAATTGGTGTATAAGAGAAAAGCATTTAAGTCAGAAAACATCCGGCATGACGGATAGATACTGAACAAGTCTGTCTTTTGCCCTGTATGCTCTCGTATTTCTACAGCAGTAGAAACTGGAACTGAATTTACCTAATGTAGGCAGGATATGTATTTTTTTTCTCTGCGAGTAACTTGTCTTAAAATAAACTTGGTTGTCTTCTTGAACACAAATGAAGAGTTTTACAGAGGTTAATTTAAATTCAGACTTATCCTAATATCTCTGCAGTCCTACAACTATTCATAAAAAATAATTGTCATATATCCCCCATTTATTTCTCACAAAGATGGAGCCTCAAGACAGCTGATAAATAATTAAATATGTTTTGGGATCACAGAAATATTTACCTTTTAGAGAAGTTTCCTTAGTCATAGAAAGTCCTACTCACTGTGGACATTTTTGTACTTTCACTAAGTCACCCTTGCACATAATACTTCTAATATTCAAAATAAACTCACATTCTTCCCAAGTCATCTTGTCTTCTGTTTCAATCCTTTAATAAGATGGCTGCTCTGAAAGTCACGCCTCTTATTTTACTGTGTTGGCCCACGACGTCAGAGGCGGATGTTGGTGGTCTGGCGGTAGAGGTTGAACCTTCCTGCCCATATCCCGTTAAATGTTGCCGTGTGGCAGATGGCAGCAGAGGGGCCATCTGACAACACGGTGTCTGACATGGCAGTGCATATGAAGAAAAGGGATGTAACTGAATTCCTCCATGAGGAAAAAATTGCACCCACTGACATTCATCGATGCTGCTGAACATTTATGGAGACCAAACAGTGAGTGGCAGCACAGTGAAGGGGTGGGTGGCACATTCAGCAGTGGTGACAGTGATGGTGGGTCACCTCCACTGGTGCAGATTTTTACAAGCACGGCAGACAGGCTCTTGTTCATCGCTGGTGAAAATGCACAGCCAGTGGTGGTGACTACGTCAAAAAACAGTGTTTTGTAGCTGAGAATGTGCTTTATCACATAGTGTTATTGTGCTCTTTGTATCTGTGGTAGTTTCCATGGAAATAAAGCAGAGGCATTACTTTCGGAGGGACCTATGTAGATGCTGTAGGTGCAGTACATAGCACTGAATAGCCAATCTCATTAGACAGATTCTCTATCTAGATTTACCCAGAAAGTTAAAGTCAGCCTTACTGCCTTACTCTTCACAGATAAAGAGGTTATGCTACTCTCTAAGCAGCTGGGAAAAGGCATTTATCAAAAGTCATGTATTTTTTGTCTATGCACTGAAAACAAATATGGTCAGCATACCATGCACTAAACTGGTCTTTAAATATTTTTCAAGTTAACTATGTTCATCTTAAAACAAAGTAAAAATCTTTCTAAGCACAGAATAAAGAGGAAAAAAATGCATTATTGTGAATATATTCTTACATATTTAATATAAAATCAGTGACAGTGACTGCAAAATCTATTGTATATGATTGATTGGAAGGGGGAAAAGCACACCTGGCAGGACTTTACATAGACAGGGCCTTTCAGCTATTAGAATCCTACACAATGTTTGGCATAAATTCATACTACTTCAGCTGTAAAAGCTGCAAGGAACAGCTGAAGAATGTTAAGATTGATGTAAAATATCAGGTTCATCTACAGAAAAAGACCTCTATGACATTAAAAGAACTATGTAAAGCTTTATAAACCACTCCTGTAAAGGTGTTTCCATCTCTCCTTTAGGTCTAATAGGAAAAGCCAGTGAAGATGTATCTTTTTTTGCCAGCTTTGCTGGCTCTTGAAGAATCCTAAAGGCAATGCTTGTTCTGGCAACAGAGAAGAGAAGGCAGAAGAGCAGGAAAACCACAAAGACTCAGAGCTTCCTCACGTCATCAACCTCCAGTCTTTTCACTCTCTCATACCTGGCATCCTAACTTCTCCTGGCTTTACGACACAAACTAGCAAAATGCAGGTGACAGAAGATAGTTCTTGGAGCTGCTGAGGTTTTATAAGTAAGTCTTTCAAGGCCAGCCAATAATGCATGTGTGAAGCTCCAAGAACTAATTAATGGTGGCCTCCTTAAACGAGTAGTCCATACTTCTGTTGTGACAGTAGTACAGTCATACCTTTCTAAATCCTTCTTGCTATGGGGACTGATCACTAAAGATCTTTCTTTTCTCTCCACTAATACTGAATAATCACTGTCAATCTACAGTGCTGGGTAGGGAAACATTTGGATGCGGTATAGCAACTGTACAGTGAGGAATATCTAATATTTTAGGAAGAAGAAAAGAATACATTTATTGCTGAAGCATGCAAGTTAGGACAGCTAACATTATATTTTTGTGGTAAAGTAAAATATTATTTTTATACCCACAACAAAACATGGACCTGCAGAACTTTTCAAGCAATCTTCTAACAGCTTCATACGAGTCTTTTGCAGCTCAGGACTGTCCCATTCATCTGCTTCAACTCCCCAGTATAAGTCTATGACCTGGAAAACAGGACGCAGTATTGTTACTTTTATCATATGCCCTTTTTACCTATTGAATTAAAAATCAGCTTTGTCAACATTCCATGTACTGCTAAGCGTCACTCTGTAGTGCAGGAAAAGGCAATGACATCGACATGCAGCCCTTACATGGACTGTCAGGGTTTCCTTAGGTAAATGAGAATTCAAGCCTCTTACTTTCACTCCCAGATAGTACCTCCTGGGACAGTCTCTCATTTCATATTCATATTTTTGTGCAGAGATTAGCATGACAAGATCTTGATTTGATGTAGTCTTTATTTGCTACTGGATTGCATATAATGGATAGCTAACAATAATGACAAAAGCATTGATAAAATCACGGCTTCACGGAAATTAATCAGAGTTTTGCTGTGGATCATAGTCAAGACCATGACTTGACACCCTGTGTCACTTGCATCCACAGGGTATAAACTCGTCCCTTGCATCATGGCTCAAAAGAAAGAATATGTGCAGTTCTGTAATATTGTACTTCCTTTGTTAACTGGTCTTTGTTACTTTGGAAGCAGAGATTGTATAGATACGTGGTGGCAGCCAGCTTTGTTCAGCCTTTCATCTGTGGCTACAGGCTCGGTTTTGTGATGGTAATTAATTGAAAACAAAGTCCTGGAAGAAACTGGACTAAATAAATAATAAATAATAAACCAAATATTTGAAGAAATTAAGTGATGAAGTGTGATTTCCCTACCCATTTTAACTAAAAGGCGGGGTTTTTATTGTGGGAAATTGAATTAAAAAGAATAGGGATCATAGGTATGCATTTCTTTTGGAATAAAACCTATAGTACATCTATAGTACTCTCTCATTTAAGCTACTACTGATTGGGAACTTCATGTAAATACCTTGAACAAAATTTGTCCAAAAGATAGTTAAAAAAAACCGCAACCAAAACAACAAAAAAATTTGACATATGTTTTTGTCATATTACTGGTACTGTGGAAGCACTCTGCTGCTTCCATAAGAAACAGAATCACAAAACTAGCTGTGGCCTAAACAGATCATAAATCAGCCTGAAGACCTAATATATAACTGGGTTGATGTAAAATTCACGTTTACAGCTGGTTAATGTCAGACAGCCTTCCTGTCTCCCTCACCTGCAATGATTTCTTCTCTGTCCTCTTCTCCTTTAGTTTGATTAGGAAAAAATGTTCCCTTCTTCCTCTCTCCTTTCCGTAATTTATGTGTATGACTTCATTATTGAACATCACATTGTATTCAGCTGTCTGATTACTTGAATGATGTATGATAGAGCTTAAGTATTCCAGTCATAAAATTAGAGCATCTCAGCATACAGTCAAAAATATTTGAATGACTGGTTGAATGAATTTATTGTGCTGCTCAAGTTCATTTGAAACATAAAAGCAAATTCTATTTTAATTAACTGTTCAGAAATCATGCTAACTCTGTAAATGTGAAGAGGAGGTTCTCTGGAATAGCAGATACTGTAGGGTCTCAGCAGCACCTTCTCTGTGTTGTAACACTATAGATTATTTTTATTGGGTAACAATTTTGGTGCATAGCACCTTAATATGTTGTAATTTTGTCCTGCAGGAGGAAATATTTTAGCCATCAATCCTCTAAAGGCACCAGGAATTTAAAAATGAGAGGCTTATCAGTTATTCTTTATGCTGGCTGAGATGAATAGGATTTAAGAATTTTAAAGAAATGGGACAAGACAACTGTATCTGATTTTGAAACACATTTTTACTTATACATGGAAAAACTGTGGTGATAAAGACCCACTTTAACTTTCAGTCAGGCTGCCAAGGTGAGATGACAACCAGTGCTCCGTGCGAGAGCTGTTTACACACAGTGGAGTGACAGTGGTCTAGTTCAGTCCCACGCTAGTCACCTAACACAGACTTTTTGTTCATAATTCAGTGTTTCCTTTTGCTTATTTTAGCTTTCATCCTACCAGTCTTACAGATTCACAGACTTTTCTAAGGAAAGGAAATAATTGTATCTTTATCAATTCCAAGTGCTTAAAACACACTAAAAAATTTTCTTTCATGCAAAATTCCACTTTGCTTCTAGCATATATTGCGTGGTAAAAATGATTTGAAACAGTTCATTGTTCCCAAGGAGAAAAGAGTAATACTGCTAATTAACTATGGTTAGTTGTCCTCCAAAAATTTTCTATTACGATTGCTTTCTTTAACCTCTCTGTCCTCACCTAAAAATTTACTGTATTTCAGGTACAAAACACCATGCACTCTGGAATTCTTTTTCTCAGCTACTTCTTTTCAGTCTTCACCAGTACCTGTTTTTCAGAAATACTTTCTGATTCAATGGAAAAGGAAGTCCATTCCCTATCAGCTCCCACCAATTTGATGACACCTGACAGATCTCATGCTTGGCAACAACTGAAACACTTATCAGTGCAGCCAGACGACTCAGTGGAAGCTGGAGCAATGAGTGTACTCAAATGCATTTAATTTGGGTCATAGTTTATGAAGAAGAGGCTGTTCTCAGGAAAAGTTGAAAAGATGAAAAGTTACGTGTTCTGCTCTGTGCAAGGAAATATAAATTTATCCCTGCATCTGAAAAGTACATAATACTTTCTTAACACTGCTCCACCGAAAACTGTAGTCTTGATTTTACATGCTAACCTAAGAAACTCAGTGTATCAGGAGTGGAAAAGGGAAAAAAAAAAAAAAGTTTTTTATAAAGTGTACCTCAGAGTCTCCTCCAAAATGGTTTACTACTTTACTACTTTCCTTTGGTAATTTT
The DNA here is from genome assembly GCF_000710305.1 of Buceros rhinoceros silvestris. Lineage (NCBI taxonomy): Eukaryota > Metazoa > Chordata > Aves > Bucerotiformes > Bucerotidae > Buceros > Buceros rhinoceros. Next base: position 56,942 of record NW_010423857.1, read on the forward strand.
TTGTCCCGATTTTCCTATTTTGTTTCCACAGAAATGTCATAGCTTTCTAGCTGTTTTCAGAAATGTGTCAGTGGAGCTGTTTCTCAGACCTCGTATCACATAAGGATGCTCCTGGTGTTGAAACTATGTAATAAAGTAATTTGCTTCCATGAATATCAACTAGACTAAACTTAATTATTCCTGCCCTAGAGACTACATTACAATCCATTTGAATTATTCTTCCCCTAGAGACTACATTACAATCCATTTGAAGAAAGACGTTTCCTCTCACAAAGAATTCAGTGGATTATGATCTACTTAGAAGAGACATTTCCCTCCTGTCACTGAGATGTCTCCTCAAAGGTGACGGAAATAAAGAGTTTCTGTTTTCCATTAATATCACATGGTAGTAACAGGATAAAAATGCTTTATTATTTAAGTATCTTTTGCTAGTCCTTGCATGTACCACTGCAGCTGGGTCTTTCCAATCAGCTGAGCTAGGACCTTCAGATGGAATTCTTTTATAGACATAATCAAAAATCACTCCGGAATTTACTACTTTGCAGATTCAGCAACTCCACTGTGATTCAGGGAATTAAAACCAAATATCCTAATTTAAGAACTTGTTATTTTTATTAAAAACCAGCTGCATGTGCATCAAGAATAATACACTGGGAGGAACAGGATGTTGCATAAAAGGCATTAGCTGTTTCCAAGTAAGCTACAGTCTGGAGAGCTGAGTTTTTGGGGTCACTAAGGTGGGAGGTTAATACAGGTATGTGAGGAAGGCTTGAGGATGGAGAACTAGAATTTTTGAAAAACTGAACAACATTTTTACAATATGACACACTGTATCTCTTATCGGAGAGCCAGTTCCAGGCTTGCTGACATATATATAGGACTTTACTAAAGAACTACTAGACTGTGAATTAGGATATACCAGACTTAAAAGAACCAGTGACTTTACCTGTGATGCCAGAATCATGTGTTTTAGGTCAAACGCAACTTTATTTATTACCAATTGGATTTTACCAAAGATGTGGCTAGCTCTATGTCTACCATAACACGAAGGAAAACATGAACTGACTGAACAACAGGAATTTTACAATTTACATTAAAGGAAGCAAATCCATAGTATACAATCAGAATATGTATGTTCAACGTTCATTTTGGTAATCAATCAGTTTCAATATTCACTTGGTTAAATTATTTTCTACATTACAGTGGAAGAAAGACCCTTAGTTAGAGTACACATAACAATTACGTGAGTATACAGATGGTGCTACTTCAACAATGATTACATGAAATTAAAAATAGGTTGCATATTAAGTTAAGCATGGTTTCTAGAATTACAACACAGTAATTCTGATGTAACATTATTTCTTCTTAAACATTTTGACATATCTAAAGGAGAGATGGTTTCATTAAGTTTCTAATGTGAAAGTGGTCAGCTGTATTCTTGTTACCACCAGTGCAATGTTGCATTGCAAAACCGTGTGTTTTTCTTATCTATTCAGAATTTATATCAAATCTGCCTGTAAAATAATTCAAGTACATCAATTAAGTACAATTAACATATGAAATACATTTTTTGCTATTTTCTATTTTACCAAATATCTGTTTTCTGTTCTAAATAGAGTTAATTACAAGAAAAAGTAATGCAAGACTCAAGACAACAAAACCTACCTGAAATTCCAGCCCATAGTTTTCCCTGCAGAATTCTCTCAGCTTAGGATACACATGTTCTCTTAGGGCACTCCTTTCTGCTATTGTGTCTGTGTTGGGGAAAAAGATGTCATTATCAATATTCCTATGAACTCTGTTCTTGCAATCAGATTTATCACAGATTTATCACAGAAAAAAGAGCCCTTAACACTCCCCAGCCCCCCATCCCGGCCGAAAATCAAGTGCTAGGATATAATCTCCAAACACCTACATAAATGTGTTTGTATGTGCAGCATTAGGCTTCGCACACATCTTAATGTTGCAGCATATTTCAATACAGTGCAGCTGAATTTATTTTGTAATACAGCAGTCAGAATCTCCTTATCAGTTTGACTTCTGTTTAATTTTCAGGAAAATGAATTTTATGAATTAGAAATACTATGGAACAAAGAGATATACCAAAGATGAAAGAGAACTCTATACTTAGAAAAAAAAATCAATAACATGAATAAGAGACATTGTGTCAAACTATCAGTTTCTTCACCATCTTTAATCTGATAGTATCTTAAAAGGAAGAAAGCTGTTAATAGCATCATTTTTGCTATCTTTTGCTGCAGATGATTCTTGCTATCATACTAAATGCACGGTTCTGATACCACGTTATTCTCACCACGCAAAATCATAGAATCACAGAATCATCTGGTTGGAAGAGACCTTTAAGATCATCAGGCCCAACTGTTCACCTTGCACCTGCCAGGGTCCCTAAACCATGTCCCTCAGCACCACATCTACGTGTCTTTTAAACACTTCCAGGGATGGGGACTCCACCACCTCCGTGGGCAACCTGTTGCAATGCTTACTGACTCCCTCTGTAAAAAAATTTTTCCTGATATCCAACCTAAATTTCCCCCGACGCAACTTAAAGCTATTCCCTCTCGTCCTGTCATTCATAATATGGGAGAAGAGACCAACAACCACCTCACTACAAACTCCTTTCAGGTAATTGTAAAGAGTGATAAGGTCTCCCCTGAGCCTCCTCTTCCCCAGACTAAATAAACATTCCCCCTTCCCTCAGCCACTCCTCATAAGACAAATTCTCTAGACCCTTCATCAGTTTTGTTGCCCTTCTCTGAACACGTTCCAGCACCTCAACGTCCTTCTTGTAGTGAGGGGCCCAAAACTGGACACAGTACTCACGGTGTGGCCTCACCAGCACCAAGTACAGGGGGACAATCACTGCCCTGCTCCTGCTGGCCACACTGTTCCTGATACAAGGCAAACATGATGACACATTTTGATAACAAAGTACAATATGGCAACAACTCCAAAATTACCATTAAGTTCTGTCTGTCCAGGTTAATCTGAACACATCTGTGTAGTACTCTCAAAAGTGAATTAAATTTGGTTATTAATGAAATCTTGTATAGGTAATATATTTTATTGTCTTTCCCAATAAGACTAAGATATGTGATGGATTTTGCTGGGTCTAGATTGGGAGCAGTGTTGACTCAGTTAAGACACAGAGGGATGACACTGTTGCTAACTTATTTTCAAAAATAAAACACAGCTGTTGTAAACCACTAGACCAGAGCACCATGTGATGAAGAAGAAAGTGTAAGTTATGAATGATGAAGAACATCTACCACAGTTAAAGCAATATTTGTATAACTGCACTGAAACAACACAGTAGGTTAAAACTGATTTACCAATCCCCATATTGTTGCAAACCAGAGTATGTATGCAATTCTAACAATATTTTATTTATCGGAGCCACATGTAAGTCAGAGGTCTGCTCATAGAACCACAAATTTATAATATTTTTTATTTTGAAAATTCTGTGAGACTCTGAAATCTGTAACTTAATTACATAATTTTTATTATATTCTTAATATTTAAAGATGCCTTTGTAATATTACACAAATGTGTAGTATAATTACCGTTTATTGTTACAAACAGAAAGCAATGCGGAACGCCTCCAGAGGATTATTTCTTGTGAAATTTTCAGCAAAGTAAAAAGGCTATGCCACAAAGGCTCAAAAGACCAACCATGAGCTTAATCCAATTTATCTGAATTATCACAGTTTTTCCTTCACAAATTTTTGATGGGGAAAAATGTCAAAGGCGTAATAATTTTCATAAAATTCTAAGCGCAACAATATTATGTACTTACGATTTTGTGTTTTAAAATATACTAACTGTGCTAATGTGCTCTGAAGACAACAGTCCAGAAGCATTAGTCAAGTCCTTGCTCCATTACCAGCTTTCTGTTTGACTGTGGGCACACCGCTCAAGGTGAGACCCTAAATACGAAGTGCATAGTTTTTACATATCCAATTTGAACCCTGCAAATAAGACATATATTCGGAGGAATGTGGCCTCACTCCCTTTCTCCTCACTTCTCTCTCAGGAAGTTATTACCCTCCTCTCCCTCACACTGAGGAGTGCTGCGCCCAGCTCTGGGCACCCCAGATCTGGAGAGGCTACTGACTCGGTCAGATGCAAGGGCAGACTGAGGGATCTGGGCTTGTTTTTTATGGTGAAGAGTGTAAGGGGGACCTAACCGCAGCCTACAACTACTTCTAAGGCACTTATAAAGATGATGGAGCCAAGCTCTTTCTGGCAGTGTCAGCCAGTACAACAATGGCAGTGACAACACATTACAGCTTGGGAAGTTCAGGTTGGACACTAGGAGAAGCTCCTCTGTCCTTGCGGCTCTTCAAGATTCGACAAATTCATAGCTGACCAAGTTACTATTGGCAGCACTTCAGGAGGGCGGGTAACCCCAGAGACCTCCTGAGTGCCCCTTACAAATGGCACTGATTCTGCCTCCCAGAAGAACCTGCAGGTTTGGCTTAGTCATCCAGGCCCCATGTATAGTGCCTGGGAAGACTCCTACTTCTGCATGGGCCATTTCGAGCAGAACCGTGGAGTAAAATAGCTGTTGCCAAGGACCCAATGTCCACTCCATATGTATTGCAGGGGATTTTACTTTGGATGGAGCTCAACTCTCACAAACATTTGCTGTGCATTAGGTGAGATCCTGGAGTTATTTTCCTGTTTTTCATCCCAAAAGAACCCAGTTCATGCACACCAAGACTGCCCTACGATGTGAAGTCAAAGTATATTAGATAGTGATGATCAAGAGATTCACCTCAGAAATGTACTCCAGAATACAGACACATCCTACAAATATTTAGGAATGGAGTGCAAAATTAATGCTCTCAGCCCAGGGCTGCTTGAGTTAGTTCATATGGAATAGAGCAATGGATGAGCTGCTCCCTCCTTAGGATCCACAGTCATTAATTTTCTCTCTTACTTTAGTCCCTAAGTCCACAGTTCTTGCAGAATGTCATCATCATCATCATCATGGCTTGGCTTCACGAACGAAGATCTGGGAAGGGCTTTTCCCACGCTCACTGCAAGCGATGAGTGCACCCTTCAAGCCTGCGCAGTGGATTTTTTAGATGAGGCGCAGCGTGCGCGGAACTGGCTCCACCCTTTACACCTGAGGTTCATCTGCCAGCGCCTAGCGAGCTTGGACGGTGACAGCGAAGTCCTCAGGTCACAGGTTTGGTTAGAGTGTCCTTCTCTTAGATGATGGATGCCTTACAAGGCTAAACGAGCTCCATCTGCCCGGGTTTGGCGTGAGAGTTGTCCTTCTCCTAGGACGGTTGCCCAAAGGCTAGTGAGCCCATCCTGCCCGTGGACACACTTTGTCTGACCCTTCAGCTGAGACCTGTCTGGCTTGGGAGACCCCACTGGAGGCACATGCCACCAGCAGCACAGCTCTCAACCTCACAAGGGCACGCAAGCTCCTTCCCCACGGCAAGGGGGTGCCCGTGAAAGAGTCGCTGCTCTACCTCCGGACATCACAGACCCGGGCACGGGGTGGCCGGGGCCTGCCCAGAATGGGAGGAGCTTGCAGAAGGTAGTACACAGCTAACAATGCTAATTAGCCAGAGGTCTGCTCTATGCTGACACAGCAGTATTATTTTGGCTCCAAACTTTTCTCGGTGCTAGCCTGCAGTCACCAAGCTGCACCGTGTTGCTGTACCTTGTGATAAAAGCTACTTGCATACATGGCATCATTTGAAATAGTTCACTGTTTTTTTTTACCTTCAAAGAAACTGAGGCCCTTATATCAGTCAGTGATAGAAGACTATATATTCTATATTCTTTGCTTTGACACAGGTTAATTTTGGCATGCAAGTCTACAAAAACACAGTGTCATATCTTCATGATTTTGAGTAGAACATACTATGTTGAAAACCAACTTACTACTCAATTACTGAGCTAAACCAAAATGATTCTTGCCTCTCTACATGGAAATTAATCATGACTATGGATTTGTTATTAAAGTAGCAACAACTCACAACGTTTGCAGTTACTTAAACGACCAGTGTGACAGTGGACTGAACAGTCTTACTAGGGAACTAAAATAGGCTACACTGCAGAAACAGCAACAACAAAAGTTATTGGGAAAGGGCCACTGTTAAGAGTAAATATGATTAAATAATAAATGGGAAATGTATTACCTGAGGTAAACTACACATAAGACCATATTGTGCTGCTTTCCATTCATGCCCATAGGATTTGCACTGCAGAACCCTACTGGCTGTAGTTTTAGAACATTGTGCTGTTCCCTGCAGTGTGACTGGTAGAGTCTTGTTCAGAAAATGAAACAAGAGTAGTTGCTACATTTCCAATACCTTATAAATGAAAGAAATAAAACATTCCTTCAGCTAGAACTGTGTTCTGGACAAGACATTTGCTATACCCATTCTGTATTTTTACTCCTACCTCCAAATCTAATGGAATGTGCTTATCTGATTGGAAATTGAGTCTAGTGATTATGTTTATGAATTTTAAGAATTCCTTTATTTGTAATAAGTTGTGAGACTTTATGGAAACAGAAGTGCATATAGTTAAGATGAACTACAGTAATTAGTATGGATGGCAGATAAGCTGGTTTAATTAAATAAAATCTAACCTGATTTACAATGACAGCAAATCTGTGAAGCTGGCAGAGCCTAACAACAAAAATGTCACACAGACAAATTCCCCCTTCCAGGCTGCTGCTGCAGATGAATGGATTAACTAAATGACAGACAACCAAAATGAGACAGTAGCTGTGAGATGAGCTTTATACACCTCCTAATGTTAATTTTGATACTCTGAAATCCAAATGATAGTCCTCAATAAACTGGGAATGAAATTACATCTGCAAAAACAGAAGACAAGCCTTAAAAAAATGCCCAGCCCTAAACTTGTCTCCAGTATTTAAATGAAACCAAAAAAAGGCACTGTCTTGAGCAAGACAGTGACTTGCTGAATGCACATCTCCCATACAAGTGCTAGCTCTTGCAGATGGTTGCCTCCTAAGCCAGACCACGCCATCCTGCCTACCCTTTCATTTTCAACTGACTGAGAATGCCACTGCAGTCCTCCTGCTCTGTGCATCCCCGGTGTAATGCTGAGGACAGAACTGAATTAGCCACATATGCGTTTACAGCCTTTCTGCCAAATAAGAGCCAATTGCTGTTTAAACACGACTGTTTGTGAGAGGTGTGATTTCTGAAGGCTTGTAGCTCAGTCAAATCACTGCCAGTTTTCATTAGAGCACTCCAAGGCGCTGCTTCTCAGCGTGAACTATTTCCATGCCTAAGTCTGACCTTCAAACACAAGCTGTTCGGCTATTAAAGTTGCTTATTTTATTTTTAATAGCGAAAAAACATTTTACAATCTTGTGTTAGTAAACAGATGATGTGTATTTGCAAACAGTTGCCAAACATTAATCTCTGGGATAAAATAAGTCATAGAAAATAGCCTAGTTGAAGAAAATTTCGAAAAGTGTATGCAAGAGAACAGAAAGAGTTAACACACAAGCCCGATGGAAATTGCCCATTTTCAAGCACTCGGCATTCTTCCCTAAGATCAAACAGTTTCTCTTCTTGCTGGAGGTTGTACTGATCTGCGTTGAGAGACAGTGAATGGGAACGACTCTTTGACACGTGGGCTGCAGTCACAGGATGACTCTTACTCAACCAAGGCTTGATGCAGCTGAATAAGGAGGTTGCTCAGCCCCATCCTGCTATCATGTGCTGCACTGGGGGTGCCAATGTGGGCAGAGCAAGCCCCACCTGACCATCTCAAAGGAGCAGCATTCCAGTTGACAGTGTTCGCAGAAACGTAACCTGTGAGTAGCCTTACCCATGCATGACGCAAGTCAAGGCCCTCAAGCAGAGGAAAATCCTAACTGGGGCAGGTGTTGGCGCTGCCATACTTTGACTGACAGAGGAATGCTGCATTACTCAGCTTGTGGGAACTGGCAGGAAAATTATTGACTGACATTAACAGGTTGAGGCAGGCAGCTGAACCTGGAAGAAGCAAGGCAGAAAAAAAAAAGAAGAAAAAGCTATCCTTGCAGCTGTTCAAGGCGCCATGGAAATGAGCGTCATACAGGGCCACAGTGCTGCCTGCTGCTTTCATCTGCAGCCCGTCACTCAGGAAAGAGCAGGTCCTTGTATGCACAGAAACAATTTCTGTATCACCCCCCTGGTTTTGGTGCTCCTGTGCTTTGCAGTTGGTCAGAATAGAAGCTTGCTGGGGATCTTGACCTCACCTCTCTCACAGCCTGCTTCGCTGATAGCTTAGTCTCCTGCACAAACACACACAGACACGTTTATTATTACAAAATGTTGTAGTCTCTTGTGCAACAATGGAAGCCCCGGATGAGCAGACAAATTCTTCTTATCCAGTCCTGAATGCACATCCACTAAGACACCCAGCTATTTGCTTCCTCTAAGTAGCCTAAATGCTTAGGTTTGATGGATGGGTAGCACAGATTTTTGCCATAGGGTTTTTTTTAATGCATTGCAATATTAAAAATGTGGGTATTTTATCACCATTGTCTATTAACTGCAGTGAGAATCTCTGCATTTGAATTGTCTGAGGATGTGATGCAAATAAGGTTAAAAATTATTTAGCAGCAATATCAAGCAAGGAAGTGGCTGCCAAGCTAGTATGTTCTTGTCACATACGACTATTCAACTGAATTATTCTTTTTAAGCTGCCTTTTTTTTCACTAATAACACACAATAGCATTGTGTATTACCCCTGCCACTAAAAGCTTTGAATACCAATAGGTAAAAAATGTCCCTAAATATTATGGAAACCATGTCTCTGAAAATAATACCATAATAATAATAACTTATTTGCATTTCTATAGTGCCCTCCATCTGAGAACCTTAGAGCATTTTGCAAGCAATGAGTTTGAATCATGTAGCTGGTAGGAGAGGGAAAAATTGAGCTATCTAGTACCCCCCTCTTCCTAGAAAATTAACTCCATAGACTCCTGTTGTCATTGCCTGCTTTTGGGGTTTCTGTGAGTAGACAGCATTACAATAAGCATCCAAAGCTTCCCAAACCCGGGTAGACTGGGAATGGGAACAGACTGGTCTGGGTGACTGCTTCCAGCGCCCCTTCCCCAAACAACATTGGCAACCTTCAGGTCCCTACTGACTCTCTAAGGCGGCAAATGAGACACTGGACAGACTAAAGGCCATTCACTAACTAAACTAAACTCCTCCTAATAAATTCTGGCTAGTAAGATACTGCACCATTACTGTGATGTACACAGCTGCATGTCCTCACCCAGCATGATGGTGTGAGCCCTCTCATGGGATGTGCATGAAGTGTGTGCAACTGCTGGACTAGGGAGGACCTTCAGCTCGGAGGTTAGTGCTTTAGCCACCAGGATATTGCATTGTAACATTGGGGGCAACCCCCCTCCTCCACCTTCTGAATTCTTAAAAAAAGAAGTACAACAACAGTGGGCTGAGCCTTTGAGCCCAAAAGAATGGCCATTCAGCATGAAAATCAGAAGAAATAATGGAAAATAACAATAAAATTTTAAGTATTCCTGAAATGTGTGTCGATTTTGAAGAATTGACAGGATGTGACTACAAATGTGTGGTCTACACCAGAACATTTAAACAAACTCATTTTCAAACCAAAAAGACCTAGCTAACTGAGGTAGGATTAAAAAAGTAGGACATAATTATAAGACTAAATTTTCTAGTTGCAACAATTAGCTTTTCTTTATCAGTCCAAAATAAAAAATTTGAAAGGTGTAGTTTTAACACCTATTTCTCTGAAATGTTCCCTACTGTCAGTTCTGTAAGATGGCAAATTTAAAACAACACATAGAGAATATGTATTTATTATCTTTTAAATTAAATTATAATTAGCTAGCCACATTTCACAGTGACATCTTATAAAATACCCTGCATCTTGACTGTTAATGTGATTAACCAGTGCCACCTATTGGCTGAATAGTAACACCCAATTGTCAATTTGGATACATAAAAAAATGAGGCAACTAGTAAAATCAAAGGGGTCAAGTACAATGTTAAAATACAGAATTTAGGGGAAATATCAGTATGGAACTGACATGACAGAAGGGAAAAGCGGTTCCTATACCCAAATATGAATATTCAAATTTTGATTATTCACAGAATTGTGTTCCCCATTTAGAACAAATGTTGGGTTTCTGAGAGTTCTGAGTTTCATCATGTGTATGGTATGCTTACACGAAACAAATTTGGAATCTTATCCACAGGTTGGTGAAGTTAATGGAAAGACCTATTAATCTCAGCAGATTTTAAATTAAGTTCTACATTTGTGGCATGTACTGAAACACCATGGTTTTTTGAACGCCTTACTGACTTCCACAGCGTTTGGATGAACTCCGATCCATAAATAAATTAATAAATAAACAAACACTACATATTCATTAAATCTAGTGGGTATGGTATGAGTGAGGACTCTGAAGCAGAATTTTATCTCATAATGTGTCCTAATAGCTAACCTCAAATTACCCCTTGGGAACACAGCATCCTTATATGCAGATGTTCTCAAAGAAAAAAGAAGAGTTGAGTTGACTTGGAATCCTTTCCCAATCCTGCAGATGGGCCCTAGATTGCAGTTTGTTTGCCTAGGTGTTCCTTGACTGTGATTTGTGGCAACCACTGCAAATGCAAATGCATCTGCAGGGAAATGCTAATGCAGGGTGGGAGCTTTAGTGGCACCATGGGTTGAAGGCAGAATCTTTCTCTACAGGGGGACAATTTTGCATTCTGCAAACTGCACTGGAAGAATTCAACAAAATCTAATTCGTTCATTTAATAAAGAGAACTAGGAAAAGCTCATGAAAACGACAATTTACAAACAATTATTGTCATACAATTAAATGATGTGACAGGAGAAACTGAAGACACAGCACATTTAGAGACACCAAAATTAAGTCTGAAAATTATCTCTGCAGAACACCAAAGCTTATTACAACTAAGTACTGGAAAACAGCAAAGCCTGCAAGGACAAGAATTTGCAACTATAATCAAAACTAATGTGAAAGAAAAACTTCTTGTGAAATCTGAAAGAGGACTTCTGAGTGAGCTGTGCAAAAATGCATAACAGAAGACATAAAAAAGGCCAGTGCAGTACCAAAGATCTGTGCAGAAGTCCTACTAATTCATATAGAGGTGTCAGCTCACACTTCAAAAAATTATGGAATTACCTCCAAAGCAGAAGAAAGCTGTACAACACTGGAAAATGTTTTTAACCATTCAGTTGTGTGTACTGCAGTAGCATTACTATTTTTTTTCTGACATCACCAGACCAAAGCGAAAACAATCAGGGTATGTTACTAAAACACTTGAGGTAATGAGGCAGTGGCAATCAATAAAGCAATGAGATGTCACAGACATTTTGCCTCCTAACTGAACTGCAGATTCAAGTGCTGGAAGCAAAGTAGTATGTTGAGAAGGCACAAAGCAGAGGTGAGCCATAAAAAATCACAAGAAAGCAAGACTTGTAAAAGCACACACATATTTCACCGTACAGGCCAGCGTGGACCCATTAAATACACCTTGTTCTGAAGAAAGTCCAGTAAACACTCCTATGTGACTTTGCAAAGCTATGGAATAGCTCTGCAAGCACTGTTAGCTCTCCAATAAAGTTGCCCTTCCCCTCTCTAAATGTTCTATTTAAGTTCACAGGTCACAAAGTTCTAATCCAGGTCATATTCTTCCTTATGTTTGGTGGAACATGGCCATGGAATGACTCACTACAAAACTGAAGTCAGTCGGGCCAGCTGGAAAAGCACGACTGATAAATGTAGTTTACTGTATGGGCTTCAAGTGAAGGATGTGAAGACTTTTACCCCAGAAGATGAAAAAGTCTCGAACCTGACACTTGTGGGTGTGCAAAGACACTGACAGAAGAAGTGAGAGCTGCTGCTTGCTGTCAGTGCAGTAACTGCATTGATGAAGTAAGAGTTTTCTTTGCAACAGACCTTTTCTTGATGCTAAACGGAGAGACCTATTAAATTACATCACTGCACAGTTAGACTAGTTCTTGGTTGCTGTAGAATCAGTTATCAAAGAAGAAGAAACTAAATGACAAACCCAGCAAAGGAGAGCAGCTGCAAGAGGGCATTAAGCCCAGAACAACAGGACTTTGAGAAGGAGAGATGCCAGAAACTCAACCGCGCCTTGTCTAAAAAAAGAGAATCTCAACTGATTTCTTTACAGGACTATTTCATGTACTGACAGACACCTTCTACCTAGCTATAACCACCCACTTACTGGCACTGTGGTACAACAGTTTTTAAGACTGGGTATTCCAGATGGGGTCTGTGCTAAAAGTCATTGAACATGACCAAGTAATTCACAAAACTGGTTCGTTTTGAAGGATTATGTAATGTCTGAGAGGAAAATAGTGATTGACATGTAAAGGAAGAGAAATTTATCTTACCCCCGTTCTCCCTCGCCCTTTCCAATTCTAATGATTCATCTAAGCATTATTTTTAGTGAGGATTATATAATCCAGTTGAAAAGGGCATTTTTAATAAATTCTATAATGTATCTGGTTTTATGAGTCAAATATTTTTCTGATGCCATGATTTTACTGGACACTGTTTTCTTGTTCCAGATTTTATTAATTTCTTCTGTTTGCTAACCACATTTGGTAGATTACATATATTAAGGCAATAGGAAACTTGCAGTTTAACAATCTTGCAGAGTTAGTAATTGAAAAAGGACAATACATTTCTAGCCACTTGCTGAATTTGAAAAGCAGATGTAGTTGAGACAACTTAGTTCAGTTTCTTACAAATACCTGTCACAAGCATGATACAGAAAATACTTGAAGAACTTCTAGAACTGTCATACCAATTTAATCAACTGGTGACTGAACTACAAACTGTCTTCCACATTAGTACTTTCAAATGACTTTAGCCATCTGCTCCAACTCTTTGCTCTTATTTTCACAACAATGATACCAAATGAGTTATAATTACCTTTACAGAAGATTATCTATGATGCTCTCCGCTCAATGGCAGTGTAGATGGCTGAGAGGATGGACTCGACTTAATTTTCATTTCTTGCACTGCCAGACACTGTCAGTCGTTCTCAGTGCCTGTGAAGGTATTTGCCTCTTGGCCATAGTATAGATAAAAGCACATGCAAGCCATGTTTTACCTTCCACACCTATATATGGTTAAACACAACTGAATGCACAACTGGGAATCTCATTTCTTTTACTTGAAATGATTTTGAATTTACATAATGATTATGAGGAGCTGACTGTGGTAGTAACACTGGACCAATACACCAGCAATGGACTTGCTCAGTAGAATTATATAGTATTATACATGGCTGGTTATAGAAAGTATAAAATAGAACATTCATCATTAAAACAGGTGGAGTGCAAGGAGATCATTTACTTTTTTAGCTCTGATTTCTCAAGAAAGGAGGAATAAATGATGATCTGTGTCTTCTAGGTGTCTTCCGTTCTCTTTTGAAAAATATTTTTAACTCATTCACTGACAGTAAACAAATCTGACTGAACGATATTAATCTCAAATATAATAAATATATATTCTCTCCTACAGGAGAATAAGACACAAGGTAAATAAGAGAAATCCTGTAAACAAGTCTCCTCCTTCCATTCATAAATAAACCACCGAAGGAAAAGCTGTAACATGAGTTCAATGCCTCATTTGCAGGCCATACATCCATGGTAAAATACTCCTTATGGGAGTTTATCGCTTTATATTGTCTATCTTTTGCATGGATGCATAGGTTGCCCTCCTGAAATGGTAAAAGGATGAAGGGCAGAAACTGGATTTGAGAAATTTATGAATAATGACATACACTAGTGAAAGTTACTGAAACTCATTTTAAGCAAGGAAATTTTCATTTTTATTGACTAATGAGCTTATTTTGTGTCTACATTGCTGAAAGCACTACCGGTAGTGCTATGGAAGACATAGTGCAGCACTATGCTGTACAGTCCATTTTCCTGTGTATTTTCTTAACTGGTCTGTGGTTTGGAGACAGCTCATGAAGAGCCGGACAGTCTTCTGTCAGAAAGAGCACAGGTATGTTTGATCCTGCTTCAGGCAGGAGGAAAGGTCGGAAGGCCTCAAGAGGTCCCTTCCAGCCTCTTGGGTCTGTGATTTGCACAACAAATAACTAATGAAATAACTGCCTAAGGTCCCTTGGACCTCTCTTACAGCCACATACACCTGGTTTAAATGGCATGACGTTTAACTCAATGCCACTCATTTTGCTCACCACGGATTGCTTAGTTCTTTATGATCTCATATAAGTGACTTGCATTTCAAAGTAAGTCATACGAACTTTCCTAGTGTCTTGATATACCACATCAGGGATGACATAAACAAGGAACAACTTGCTTCAAGAGCACTGCATAATTCTTCATCCCATTTAAATGTAATCCAATAAATACATAAGCAAATCAAGACCATTATCTAACAATAATATGATTTTATAATTTTTCTAGTGTTTTCCAGTAACCACTCCTAAAAAGAGGATCAACAATTACTGCTCACTGTTCTCAGTATCTGAGCTATCAGAAATATTAAAGGGTGGAAAATGAAGCAGAAATACAGACATTTTCTTGAGGACAAATAACTTTGTCTTGCCAGAACTGTATAGACAATGAATCTAGCCACTAGGACTATTATCAAGTAAGAAGGTATTTTTCCTGTAATCTTCTTTTCTAGAATTTGTGGGGACTTTATAAAACAACGGTAGGCACAAAAATTTAAAAAGATTAAGTCCTTCATTTTGAGAAAATCACTTACAAAGCAGTCATACATGATTTATGTTATGTTTGATTATGACAGTAAACCAAGATCCTCTAGATGTGTCATGCTGGTACGGATAGCTGTGGAAAATTCTTGGTAATAAAACAACCCTTAAAATCCTGCACGACACACCGGACTCCTTTAGATTTCACTCTACACCTTAGGTTCCTCAGATGACTGAACACTGTTGTGTCCTCATTCATTTCTTAGTATGGCTCCATTTCAATAACCCAATGGAAATCAGGACATTCAGATAACCAGGTCTTCACAGTAACATCTCTTTCCGTTTACAGGTAGATAAAAATGGATCACTACAATGATGGTTTTGGATAAAGTTACTCTTTTAGGGAGATTGGCTTTTAGGAAGCCCTACTTCATGGATATTTCCACTTTTGTTTTTTGAGTTCTCTTCTTTGCCTGAATACGCATGGCCTTACATACAAAATTCCCACTGAAAGGAGCAGGATTAGGCATTTACTCATTGATAATCTATCTCAAGAGTTGGAAAGGTTGTTAGAAGTACCCAGACTATTGACTAATCAGCAAAGCAACTAGACAATACTAAACACAACGGTACAATATTATAACTTTGTCCCTGTTACGATGTCTTATTCTTTCACCGCGCAGCTGAAACTTGCCAGGGTCAGTGGAAGAGTATTGGGTTCCTTTAGTTTAACTCACTAAGTCCGGTCTTACTGTATTTCCTTCTTGTTTATTGTACATATTAATAGCTGATGTGCATAACTCTACAAATGTGGATAACTCCTCTCATCTAAAACTATTAAATTCACATGGTTATTTGATGGTTCTCAGTCATTTAAAAGTAATTGAATAAAAGCCAGTCAGTGAGAGCTCTTGCGAATAAACATTAAGGGAAAGCTCAGGCAGTGTCAGGGCTTCTGTTACATATACTCTGAAGTGCCAGTCATTTCTTCCTACACTGCATGGTCAGGCATCAATCCTGTACAATACAAATAAACAATACTAACTAACAGAAAATATATACTGGAATAACTGTTTTGCAAAAAGGGATTTTTGAAGGGTTTGCACAAGCCATATATTTTGCCAGTGTTTTTTAACTTTAAACTTCTATATGCTTCTGAATGTCTAGTTTGTAATTTTATGACGTGCCATACCTTGTAAGACATGCAAATGCTCTTTAATAATAAGAATACATCAAAGGGTCCAGGCTTCAGAAATGCCTGCCGATAGCGAACACTGCAGCTGGAGAGCTCTCTGCAACTAAAGCTGGCCAGAGAGGGCTCCTAGTCATTAATTCTCATTTCATCTTAATGTTTTGTAAAATGTTACTAATTAGAAACTCTAAATAGTAATTTTACAAACAATATTGTTATGTATCATATGCACACTGTAACTACATGTTTCAACAGCTGATTCAGGTAACCAAGAGTTGTAGGACAACGCTGGAGATGTGTAAAGCATAGAAGAGACTGTGAAGGTACTCAATTGCCAGTAGGGTGAAATGGACTCTATTAATAAACATTTTTGAGTGTTTAAGCATATCACAAAGGCATGTTACTATACTAAAGATCGCAGCTGTGCCACCCCAAGCCAACATTAGGAGCAGGTTGTACAAGAGTATCTGATAGGCTCTGACAATTTGAAATCTGATCTGTTGAGCTACTTGATCAGCCCCAATGACTGATACTTAACAGCATGACGCGGAAGTCCTAAACTAAACAGCTTGCTGTTTTACAAAAAAAAACCAAAACAAAACAAAAAAACCACCCAAACCCCACACCTCTTGATCTTAGTTGTCCCCCTAATGTACATCCTACCTTTTGAGTATGTGAATGAAAAATTTTGTTGAAAATTAAACAAAAGTTCTCAATGTTTCCATTTGCCTATTTGGTACTTTTATAGCAAATCCTTAGCCTGTTCCCCGGGCTGCATAAGCAAAGAACCCACAGAAAGAACAGGAGGATGTGAAGAGCAGTTCTCTTCATACAGTTTATCACCAGTTTCTCAAGTTTATCTTCCCAGCAGAATAACCTTCAATCCAATTCAGTCTTCATCCTAGCTCAAAATGGTAACTTCCTCTAACTGGACCAAAGGCTTGAGGATCTGCTCAGAAAAAAAAATCATCTTGTACTGGTCCTGCTGGAGATCTACTGCTCCTGCCTTGCAAAAAAAGTTAAAAGTGTACATGAGACTCCGTCACACTGTCTCAAGAAGAGCGAGATCTTGCTTTTGCTCAACCACACCAACAACAGAGTTGTTCTGTGTCATAAGAAGAAAGAAAGAAAACTTCACATAGAGGCAGAAATACTGAAAATGGCAGGCTACTTTCCAGCCTAATGAATTGTAGGTATCTCTGACTTCTGAGCCTCCTGAAATAAGACATGTTTCAAATCAAGGCCCTTACCAAACCCAGGTACTTGAACCATGTTGCTCTCCCAACCTCCGAGACACTCAACTTTATCTCTAAAACTTTTTTCCCCCCAAGTGTAGCTTGGTTTGTAGCTCTTAAACACTACAGTGATGTGCGTCATGTAGAACCATAAATAGGTACAAAGTTAGGTAACCAGAACTAACACATAGCACAAAAAAAATCCTGGAGGTATTTGTCTCCACATCTCCGCAACACCTCCCTTGCAATTTCATACACTTGAACATCTGTGTTTTCCTTTAGCTAAGGAATAAATTCCACCCAGATTATATAAAATTGTATTTATAAAAAGATCTTAATGAAACGTATCCAAGTAGGGACATCATATGGTATTTTGGGGCTGGCCAAAATGGACCGTCATTAATTAATCATTATTCTGGCTTTTGAGTGTTTTTCCACATTAACTTTTCCTCAATTGTGTTTTTCTTTAGGGAAACAACTTTTCAGGCAAAAATAATATAATACACCCAGAACAGACTAAGAATGTGAAGTTATACCTTTCCCTTATCACATACGGCAATAACTTTGTAATTAAAGCCACCATGATTCTTCATCTGTTATGAGTTATCTAACCTCATTTTTGTAGCACTAAACTACAATGGCACATATTTTTTTCTTTCACATGTACATCATCATGCACAAAAATACATGCAATTCCTGCAAAGAAGCCTACAACAATAGGTCTGAAAAAAACCCCACTGGTAAGACCCATTTCTGCAGTCATTATTTATACTAACAATCCTTTTCTAGACACCAAAACTAAGAGCAGGTGAGAATTTTGCTATCATGAGAAAATATGTAAATTGGGCATCAAACATTTGTACTTTATTAGAACTGAGTGTTTTTCAAATTAAGACAATGTTCTGGATGATGCATGTGAATGGAAATAAACTAAGTTGAAAATCTGTATAGTAACTCAAGGAAACTCAAACTTATTTGTAATGAGTAACTCAAGGAAACTCAAACTCAATAGTGTAAGACAAGGAAACCTCATTCAGGCAACCTATGGGGATGATGGCGAAGTTCTAATTGTACAGGTTAGTTTTTTACTGTGCTTGTACAATGGAGGCATTAAAGTGGTGATAATATCAGTAGTGTCTTCTATTAGAATAAGATCTTAATTTTACATTCCTACATGTATACACAGGATTTCGTACTTAAGATTATTAATCATGCCCAAACTAGTATTAGTTAGGTTTTTTACATGTAGTTAGTTTTACATGTAGTATAGTTTTAAAAAAAGGGTACTGGAAGCACCACAAGGAACCACTGGAAACCACAAGGAACATAGGCTTTCTGTATTAAAAAGGGCTGTGAAAACCAAGTAGGTTCAGGATCTCATCGCAATTGTTTCTGTTTGTACAAGAGAAATGTTTTCAAGGGCTAAAAAATGGCTAGAAAGTATTAACTGTCAAGATCCAGTTAAAGCAACCGTGTGCTGGAATTTCGGAAGTATGCAGAGGTGCTGCACAGCGGAGAGCAAGCAGTATGCAGCTGAAATAATGGATGGGAAAGGGAGCACCCCCACCGGGCGAAATGCTAAATGCAACCCTGTTTACACTTCGAGATAAGACTGGCTAACATCACCTACGTCAGGACACACTTGGATGCTAAAAAAAGATCTTACTGTCCTGTCTTCAGTGGAACCACCTGTGTGTAGGATTTGGCTGTACACATATCCCTCCTCATCGGTGTATTCATTTGTCTCTGCTAAATTACAAACACAAAAGGCAGCTTCACAACCAAAGAGATCAGAGCAAAAAATTACCAATGTCTTAACTAATCAAAGACCTGAAGTCAGACTAGCAAAGGGATAACTTCCCCACTTTCAGAAGAGCCAAGAGAATTTACAATTATCGGAATTTTAAACGTATGTTCCAATTCACAGGATTTTGTTTTCAAGACAAACTCCCAAATTCCTAAATTCTTACATGGTCAAAGCATCAACTTCAACCAGGGCTTGTAATATTGCCTTATATCACCACATAATTTCTTGAAGCAGCGAACTTTGCAACTCAAATAATTTCCTGTTTGAAGTAGTAACGAGAATACTGGAATGTTCTGAACCTATATAGGGCTGATGTGACAGCTCCCTGTAACGGGACCGCATGGAGGTTTACACCTGTTGTACTCTATATGAGCTGTAAACGGCGGGCATCTGTACAGGCACTACCGAGCAGCAGAGGAACCATCATTAACTGATTGCTGCTACAGTCCACAGGTTTCTACATGAAACAGTAAAAGCATTTATTACAATCTGGCAACTGTAACTTTCCACATCACTATGAAGTAATAAAAATAACTTGAGAAAACCAATAAACTATTTACAACAAATTCTTCAACCTCTCTTCAACCTCCTTAGCCAAAACACTTAAAATATTTAAAATATGTCAAATTACTTATATCTACTGAAATGAAAAAGAGACTTGTTTATATTCAAGTAATAAAGCAACTTCTAAGTTTCTAAAGATCCAAACATCTTCAGTGTAAAGAGTGATTAACTGGTATCAACAACTCGAGCAAGACAATACTGTTAACTATTAGGGGAAAATACAGTTTCACTTATCCACGAAACTTCCTCTAGAAAACAAAGAGAGTATAAAAGGAAGCAATTTTGTTCCTATTACCCATGCTCACTGTCACCACTTACTGTTCTTTTTAGGGATTTCTCTTGAAGAAATTTTACAAGTAATCATTTTTCTAGTTGCATAATAAAAGCATAATATATTCCAGTCATACTAAAGTATGTTCCTAAAGAACAGACCAAACATTGATTCACCACCGTTCTCTAACATACACCTTGATACAATTCAGGAAAACCACTTTTAAGTTTGTACACTTTTAAGTTGTAGATAAACTTTTCTTGCGACTGCTGGCAGGATTAATCCCTAAGTTTCTCTGGCACCGCAGTTCTGATCCGTACAGGGCACGGCTGGGGGGTATTCACTTCTGCCTCTGGGAGCGTGGGGACCCACCGCCCCTTTCAGGAATGCTCTGCACCAAGAAGAATGGGTATCAACTGTACTGATGTCCTGAAAATGTACATGAAAGGCCTGAGTCATGCAAACATACATGGTGGGTTGAGGCTTAAATATTTACTAAGTTGGAGAAGTTTAACCATTTTTTCTAGAACTCCCCATTGTGAACTCCGAGGTGTTTTGCAAACAGCTTTTTTATTTCTAAGTATTTTCCTAGACGATATCTAAATCCCATTGTAGGCTACTTTTTCTTGTTTACCCCCACATTTTTTTTAAGGTCCCAGGCAGTCAGTAATACATCTGTGTCAGTGATATCACTGATAAATTGTCATGGTTGTTTCTCTTAATTTACAGTCACTCCCTAAATGTTCATTTCTATCAATTTCTGTCCCAAACTATCATTTCTGAAAGCAGGAGCAATGTTGCAGATAAAACTGTGGACACAAAAAGCATTATTCATTGTGACCATGTGATCCTACAAATCTGCCTTAACTGGCAGAATTCTTTTCTTCCTCTTAGTGGTTTTCTCAAACCTGAAATTCTGAAATAACAATGCAAGGGTAAAATTCTGCAAATAGACATATAGATGGCTTCAAACCCCAACTTTCAGAATTAGTTTAGTGGCTTGGCTTTTTTTTTTTTTAATTTTAGCAAGTATCTAGCTAGCACACCAAGCTATCCTGACGATAAATGCCATTCACATCAAATACGGAGGCATCAGTAGCTCCACAGTTAAGGCGATGCTGGCAGAAATCCATTTCATATGAATAATCTTCTAAAAATGCACACCAATTTTATTTCAGAGCCAAATAAACTTTTTTTATTATTGATATATATATATCTTTGCTTAGATTGCAGCAATAAACCGCAAGTTTTTTCATGTGCTCCTGAAAGAATGGCACCTTTTAAAACAAACAGGGATGTCAGAAGTGAGACCTAAGAGTTTCCTTGTGTTGAGACCTGGAGATGTGGGAATTCTTCGAGGCAGCACTATGCTCACTTTTATGCTTGTGAGCACCGTTTCTCATACTCCATAAGTATTGGTGCCAAGAGAATTTTTACTTCAGAATTCAAACTATATTGTCATTTAAGGCACGCTTTTCTGATCTCTGATGTTTGCATAAAAGGTGCCAGTATTATTGAATAAGAAGTGTTGGCAGGGGGGAAGGTGGTGGGTGGTGGTGTAAAAAAGAATTGTGAATATAGTGGGCTCATTTCTACACACAAGAAATGTCATAGGTGTGAATGCTTTATTATTTCCATGCTTCAAGTGGGAATACGCTTCAGCAACTTAAGTCTTACGAGTGGGAATGACACCTCCTGAATGTATGCAAATTCCTCGTATTAAAGGGTAGTTTTAAAAATAGGCTTTAAGTAGCAGGATTTCTAATTAGTTTAGATACCAAGTGTGCGATCCCGACTATTAAGCTGAAACTGCAATTTTCAAGTGCATGTTTCCTTGGAAGCCGAGTATGAACGGGACCAAAGGACCACATCTGCTGTAGTCTCAGCCGGCAGAGACTTGCTTTCACCGTGCTATGGAATGAATCGGGAACTCTATTAAGAAGCCCTCCCAGGAGAGCTCCACAAAACATGATCCCAGAAAAGCTTCCCCTTCGCTAGAAGGCAGCCCGTTTGCATGTCCCGAGCCCTCGGGCCCCGTGTGCCCGAGAGAAGCACCCCCCTCTCCCCGGTGCCTTCAGACATGTCATTTATAAGCATAAAACTTCAGGAGCGGAGAATATTGGCGCCTCCAAATGCCACTGCGAGCTCGCACACCGACACCCGCCAAAGCGAG
>NW_010423858.1:0-401 GCF_000710305.1 Buceros rhinoceros silvestris
GTACGGATGGTGAGGCGCCCCGAGGGGCAGGGGGTCTCCTTCTGGGCCCGTCTTTCCCTCTGCTGAGGGAGCCGAGAGGCCCTGGGAAGTCGCTGAAGAAGTGCCTGATAAAGCCGGAGGTGGACCACGAAAATTATCGGGGGCTGGAGCACCTCTGCTGTGAGGACAGGCTGAGACAGTTGGGGTTGTTCAGCCTGGAGAGGAGAAGCCTCTGGGGAGACCTTGCTGCAGCCTCTCAGTACTCACGGGGGCCTACAGGAAAGATGGGGACAGTCTCTGTAGCAGGGGTTGATGTGACAGGACAAGGGGTGATGGCTTTAAACTACAATAGGGAAGATTTAGACTAGATACGAGGAAGGAATTATTTACAAGGAGGGTGGTGAAGCACTGTAACAGGTTGC
>NW_010423858.1:522-43847 GCF_000710305.1 Buceros rhinoceros silvestris
CAGCCTCTCAGTACTCACGGGGGCCTACAGGAAAGATGGGGACAGTCTCTGTAGCAGGGGTTGATGTGACAGGACAAGGGGTGATGGCTTTAAACTACAATAGGGAAGATTTAGACTAGATACGAGGAAGGAATTATTTACAAGGAGGGTGGTGAAGCACTGGAACAGGTTGCCCAGAGCGGTGATAGAAGCCCCCTCTGTGGAAACATTCCAGGTCAGGTTGGACAATGGGGCTCTGAGCAACCTGATCGAGTTGAAGACACTCCTGCTCACTGCAGGGGGGTTGGACTAGAAGACCTTTAAACATCCCTTCCAACCCAAACCATTCCATAATTCCCAAACCGTACTCTATAAATGGCCTATCAGGCGCTGCTGGCCCACACTTATGGGTCTGGCTGGTGGGAGTGCCAGTGTTGCCGCAGGCAGGGCCATGTACACTTACTTCTGGCGGTCTGTACAAAGAACTAATGTGCTGATCTTGGTGAGGTCAGCCAGCCTGAGGAACCATTGGGAATGCAGACTGAAAGATGAGTGCTCATAATTATGCTATGTAAAGCAGGAGTGAATGCTCTGGAAAAAAAAATCATAGTGAATTAGTTTTTTTAGAATAGGGATGGGGAGATGTGTTGCTCTTTATTTTCTCCTCGATAAATGTTATGTATCTTTCTTACAGCATGATAGAAACATTAGTCTGCTCTGGCTGCTCAATGACACTTGGCAACATCTACAGATGCACCCCAAAGCATCTTGACTACAAGAGAGATTTGTTTTGTTTCAGGATTGACTCAATTGAAAGGTAAAGGCAGCATTTTCATTGGTAAGCTTGTTGGCTAAACTTCACCCACCAGGCATCATACTGAGGGATAGTCCTGTTAATAACTGTGGCATGTCTAGAGGTAGCTGTTTCTGCTGCTTTGTTCCAGAGCAGTTTTCTGTATTACTGCTGTTGGCATCACAGTGCTGAAGTGTGAGAAACATCATTTGTGTGAGGTTAGATGAATTCTAGGAGAAAGAAATACCACAGCTGCCTTTTGTGTAAGAAATTAAGGAAAGTAACATTAGGTACAAAACAGAGGAGGATTCTTTGATCAGAAGACACTACATATGTGTTCTGCTTTGGATGATAGAATGAGATGAGCCTTCAGCAGGTAGTACCAAATAGGCCTGGCTGTAAGCTCCTAGAGGTAGACATCAGCAGGGAACAGACATCAGGCTTGAGCAGAACTTAGGGTAAGGTCTGACCTGTACTGGTCAAGTCTGCTTTTTTTTTGCTAAGGTAGGCAAAAGCAACTCTTAAAACTGAGTATGTGCTTGAGGCTCTCACTTAACTATTTTACAGTCAAAATCTGGCTAAAAAATGAAGGTGTGCTATTGTATTGGTTTTAACTGGTTTATAGCGCTTCAAAGTGGTCTTAAAATATTCTTCAATGCTATATCCTGGATTAAGTCTCCACACCAGAGTGCTTTTATCTAAGCATTACTCTAGTAAACAGAGATAGGTTACCTTTATTTCTGTTTGAGCTAGTTTAAACATTTTTTTCTTTGTTACATTCCAGTTTATCCTGCTGTTATTTTTGTGGATGTTCACCTTCCTAAGGTGGACAGTCTTCTTTTTCCACAGCTACGATACTTTACTTTTTCCATGGCGGTAAAAATCTCTGAAACACTGATGTGGCCACAAAATGGCATTTTCTTGGGCAGTAATGGTGATGGCTGGTTCTCCCAGCTAGTGCTACGCTGTTCTCAGTGCCTGCGTAATTTGTCACCATACCCTGTAGCACCAGAATTCACGACTGTCTCTTGGAGTTCTAACATTCATAAAGCGGTGCTGTCTTGGTAGTTCTGTGCTTAAAGCTGTTTTCGTTTCACCATGCAGTTTGTTTACAAGATGACCAAGTATGCATGGCTGTTTTGTTGGTGCTAGAATCATGCTTCCGCTTTGCTAGTGCATTAATCACGTAATCATTGAGAACAATGGACGAAGGGATGCCTTCAGAGAAAAAAAGTGCATGATCTAAGCTGTAGCCTATCAGTTACCTTCTAGGATCCTCAGAACAGCAAGCGGTTACTGATGAGGAGCCTGTAACTCTTGAAAGTCGAGCTGTAATGGAAGAGGTGCTACAAAGGGTAAGAGTTAACCGTATATCATTGTTTTAATCACCTTTGTGAAATCTGAATATTCTTAAATAGTTTCTACGAAACAGCTTATTTAATCCAGATCAATTCTTTAACGTATGCTGTAATACTTTATGCTATTAATATCTTGCATTGTGCAAGATTTTTGTAACTTGTCCTTCAGTTTTAATGGTAACTAGCATTTTCTGTTTATCAGCGCAGCATTAGGTTCCTGTTTATGTCAGTCGATAAAGTTGACAGTTTGCTCTACTGAAAACTTCCAATAGCCGCTAGGGAGAGTTGGGAGCAAATAGCGTAATGAAATCAGCTCTGAAAGCTCATGGTCATCTAGCAAAAGCTGAGTGTGTGGATATGACAGTTACAGATTTGAGAAAGCCTGGGGGGTTAATCTTAGAGCTCAGTAGGCTTTCAGACTACGAAAGTAGCAGGATTGGTGATGCAAGATCAAATTTGAGTGCATATTGACATCTACACTTGCTCTTTGTATTGTCACCTTCTGTTTATAATTGAGCATCTTCCCTGTTTACAGGCAGAAACTGTATTAAAGGCTCTGGACACAAGACTGGCTGCTCTTGAATTGAGCGTGGCCTCTCTTCACAATAAAACCTGAAAGAAATGACAACAGGAAGGTTAACTGCAGCAGAATGATGTATGTGGAACTCGTCCTTGTAATCCTCTGGACTGCGAGAACATCGCAAAAGCTGTGCAAAGAACTGACAGACTTTGGTGGCTCATGCTCAGGTAGAGCAATGCTGACTGTGAGACTTCGCTGTAGGCAAGGATTTCCTCCCTTTTCTGTCGAAAGGATACCCCAGAAAGAAACAGTATTTTAATCCAGTTTCTGTAGATATTTGGTTTATATGTAGATATTTAATTTTTATTTCTGAAAGCCAAGCATTTATCTCTTGCCTTCCCTGCTATTCAGTATCTATTGCACTGGGTGTGTGTCTCCTTCCTAAACCAATAAAAAGAAAAATCCCTGTGATGTCTGAAGGAACAACATATGTAACATTTCTTTTCTCCACAGCTTTTGCTTGACCTGTGCTCAGAGATGGGAATGGCACGATAACTGTATGAGGTCGTTTTTTGGTTTTATTTTTTTTGCAAGCTCAAGGCTAAAATGAAAAGAAGGCTGTAAAAGCATTAGAAAAAATGCCTTTCATTGCAGTATTGAAGCTCTAATGTTTTACAGCTTCAAGGGGAGGAAAACAAACAAGGCTGGTAGCAGTCCACCTTTAAGCAAAGCTTGATGTATATTTGAGCAACGAATTCAAAATGCGAGTTAAAAAACCTTGTCAGTGTTTTACTGTTCTAATGAAAATGTCAGGCTGACCTTGGTGCTGGAGAAGGTTATGCAGCAACTCATCTTAAGTGCCGTCATGTGGTACATACAGGACAGTCCAGTGATCAGGCCCAGTCAGCATGGGTTTATGAAAGGCAGGTCCTGCTTGACTAGCATTATCTCCTGCTGTAACAAGGTGGAGTCAAATCTAGCTGGCAGCTGGTCACCAGTGGTGTTCCCCAGGGCTCAGTGTTGGGATCTGTTCTCTTTAACTAATCTTCATCACTGATCTGGAGGAGGGGATCGAGGGCACCCTCAGTAAGTTCGCAGATGACACCAAGGTAGGTGGGAGCTGATCTGCTCATCAGAGGGTAGGGAGGCTCTACAGAGGGATCTGGACAGGCTGGATTGATGGGCTGAGGCCAGCAGTATGAGGTTCAACAAGGCCAAGTGCTGGGTCCTGCACTTGGGTCACAACAACCCTCTGCAATGCTACAGGCTTGGGGAAGAGAGGCTGGAAAGCTGCACAGCAGAAAAGGACCTGGGGGTGTTGGTCAACAGCTGACTGAAGATGAGCCAGCAGTGTGCCCAGGTTGCCAAGAAGGCCAAGGGCATCCTGGCTTGTATCAGCAATAGTGTGGCCAGCAGGAGCAGGGAAGCGATTGTCCCCTGCACTCAGCACTGGTGAGGCTGCACCTTGAACACTGTGTCCAGTTTTGGGCCCCTTGCTCCAAGAAGGGCATTGAGGTGCTGAAGCACATCCAGAGAAGAGCAACGAAGCTGCTGAAGAGTCTAGAGCTCAAGTCCTGTGAGGAGCAGCTGAGGGAACTGGGCTTGTTTATCCTGGAGAAAAGGACTCGGGGGAGACCTTATCACTCTCTACAACTACCTGAAAGGAGGCTGGAGTGAGGTGGGGTCAGTCTCTTCCCCCAAATAATGAACAATATGATGAGAGGAAACAACCTCAAGCTAAATCGGGGAGGTTTGTGCTGGATGTTAGGAAAAATTTCTTCATGGAAAGGGTTCTCAAGCACTGGAACAGGCTGCCCAGAGAAGTGGTGGAGTGACCACCCTGGAGGTATTTAAAGGGTGTGTAGATGTGGTGCTGAGGGACATTATTTAGTGTTGACCTGGCAGTGCTGGGTTAATGGTTGGGACTTGATCTTAAAGGTCTCTTCCAAGCAAAATGATTCTGTGACTCTGATTTCAGTTAGTGGTCTTTGATCTTCTGCGTATTCAATTAATTGTCAGGGTTTCTTACAGTGTGTTCCAAGTAATTTTTCTTAATAAAATAAAAGCAAGCAGTTTAAAGGAAGGATAATTTTGGAAAGGTTGTTTTCTTTGATACCCATCACTACTTAATTTTACTACTGCAAATTTTCAAGTTTTTCTCCAGAAATCTAGAATGAGTTTTCCACTGTTCTCCCTCATTGGTAGGCACTGTTTCTCTTCTAAAGCTTCTGCTCCCACTTTTTCTCTATGAAGTAGTACTTAAGTTTAGCCTGTGGTGATGGATCTCATGTTCATTCATGTTCAGGTAACTAAAACATTTTGTAGCTTGTCTACCTGCTAAAGGAATTGTTGTAAGCACTAAACTTTCCAATCAAAGTACTCCTGTGTGATTTTTGAGGTAGTTTCTTCTCTAGCAAGTTTTTGAGTCCTCTTAAGTAACAGACTTCATCCTGGATGTGAAGAGAACTGCAAACTCTGCCCTTTTAATTGAAGGTTGGTTGATGTTTTTAATTATACGCAGAGTGTATTTTTGTGGGGGATGTTAACAGTTGATGGCTTGATGGGCCTCCCTGTTCAGACACAAAGCTTTTTTCCATACATATACACACTTTTTTTTTTTAACATGGATTTCTTTTTCTGTTAGGGACACAAGCCCATAAGGATCTCTAGATTTTTTTTTTTTTTTTTTTTGTTGTGGACATGAATATGTGTTCAATTTTTTTAACCAAGAATTGAGATTGGACAGTGTTAATCTTTTACATTTATATCCCAGCAAAGTAGCAGCAAAACACAAAGGTGTAAAGATAAACTTACACATTTTACACATGCTTCCCTAGCCAAATTATCGGTATGATAGAGGTGGGAGACTGAATAACCAAATACTTAGGAGCCTGGAAGTAGTTTCTAAGTGGGTTCTTGTATTTACTCAATTACATTATGAAATAACCATTTTAGATCTACTCTTGATGGAAAGAACCAGGTTTGCTGGTCTCAGGCAGCACCTGTAGCTTTAACCATGGAAGGCAGTGAACTGTAGTCCAGAGCAAGTTCCCTGAACAGGTTCACCAGCAGAGTTCCTTCTGAGACTTGTTTAGGTAGATTCCAAGCACCTGCTGCTGTGTCCTGTACCTTGCTACTATGTGTAGTGAAAGTAAAATGTTTTTATGTAAGCAAGTAGTCAAAATAGGAAATGGTTCCTTATCTTAGGGTGAGCATGTGAATTACGTAACTATTCCTGTTTTCTAGCTAATATGGGAAAAATACCTGCTGAAGAAGGAACTGAAAAGAACACGATCCCATGTCCCTGAATTCACAGGCAGAAATGTCTACGAAGAATCTTGATTAGAGATGTGTTCCTGCAACAGAACATACACAGGCAACACATTTTAAAAGTACATGTTAAGCATCCGTTTCCCCCCTCGGTTTAGTGTTACAGTCTATATCTTTTCTTTATTGAATACCTGCATTTAGCATCAGTGTTTATTTAGAGCAATGTCTCTTAGCACGTTGTAGGTGGAATCTCAAGTACATTAACACAACAGACTTCCTTAAAATAGCATTTCCATACTCTCGAGGGTTGGCAGCTGCTGCTTTGCCAAGGTGTACAATGAACAGTCTAAATTTGGAATAAATTTTGTATAGATGTAGAGATATTCATATCTGCATGGGGAAATGTGTGTATTTGGGAATATATATTGTTCCAAGAAGCTGAAATTTTTTTTTTTTACTGTGAAGTCCAGTTAGGAGCTAGTATCTTGAGTAACTAACTGGGCTAAAAGTATTATGGTAGAGAATTTTTCTGTTTAAATGTGTGTTACAGTACACTTGAACGTTTTTTTTAAACATTGAGGAAACCTGTAGTTGTTCCCTAACCAAATACAGTAGCAAAGTTTCAGTGTGCCAGCGGGAGGTATAGTATACAGTCACATGAAAAAGGTGTTGCTCCTCGCTTAATAAGCAGAGCCTATTCCTGGGTGACAGTTCCTTCCAGACTCGGTGTCTTGGTTCCTACCCTTGAATGCAGGGTAAGTAGGAGGTTTAACTCTCCTTGGGGAAGGAGCGTGCTCTGTGGTACACTCCTTTCTATTTGTCCTACGTGCTTTGTGCCTTGTGCTCTGGGAGGGGGGAAAATACCACTTTGAGTTCTTTGTATGCAGTTCATGGCAGAGGTTGAGTTCAACAGTGCTTTGTAGCTCATTCTAATGATGCCCTTTAGAGAGACAGAAAGTGGTAGAACATAAAACACATGTCTTCAGAGAACTGAAATTAAGGTTTCAACATCCCCGGATTCAAACTTTAAAACACTTCTCTGTAACCTGAAAATGACCCCAAAACACTGGTAAGAGTAACAACCAAAACATCATATGTACAGAATTCATTAGCAGGAAAGGAATGAGGATGGAGAAGAAAATAAATTTCACACAAAGAACGTATTTAAGGGTGGATAATGTTGCATATATTCTCTGTAGCTTATTAATAAACACACCATGGAAATGTCAATTGAAGAAAAGTGACAAACACACAAAAGCGATTACAGGTATGCCTTAAATTCTGTATATGCTTAGGAAAGATGAAATCTGGGAACTGGAATAGGCAGGTGAGCTGTATTTTAGTCCTAGTGTTCCTCTTATGACTCTAAAGTACTCTTGGCTTGAATGCGAGTGTGTCTGAAATACTGGTTATATTCTTTAACTACTTAACTTAAACACCTCCTTAATTTAACTTAAACACCTCCCCTTGCAATGTGTCGCTAGCCCCAGGTAGTGCTGACAGGAACCTTCCCACCCAGCACCTGCTGACATCCTGGGTAACGTTACAGAAAGAAAAGGGTGTTTCTATCTGGTTGAAAAAGCAATTATTTTTCTCCTTTCTTACACATTTTGTCTATCCTAGCATCTGTATCGGCACTTGAAAACTACCTAACATCTTTCTTCCTAGAAACCCTTGTATGACGTCAAAGGATATTGGTCCTTTAAAAGACGTGTAGGTGTGGTGCTGAGGGACATGGCTTAGTGGGGACCTGGCAGTGCTGGGTTAACGGCTGGGCTCTTAAGATGTTAAAGCTCTCTTCCAGTCAAATATGTGTGTCAAGTCCTCTGTATGAACAAGGCAGCGGATCCTTTGAAAACACGAGTCTTCAGGGCTAGGACAGGGATGCAGAAAATATATTCCATAATTGAAAAGAGGAAGTCAATGAAAAATAGTCAATGAAAATTCTCAGTGAAAAAAAAAGAGAATAGCAAAAGGAGCAAGTACTGGTAGACTTTTAACTTGATAGCCATGTGCTCTACAAGAACTGATAATATTAGACTTGGAACAAACACTTGGCTTCTCTTACATAGAGCAAAGAATTGCAATGCAGTGTTAGTGTAATTAATTTTTTCAGCAATGGAGACAGTAGTAGGAAACAGCTATTATTAATCAAGCTACAATGATGTCAGCGCTTAGCATCCAAATTTTCTAGTTATTGCTAATTCCCAGTAATAATGCAATTAAAGCGGTTACGTCGTTTTTCTAGCACCTTCCCCTCTTCTCTGTTGTGAGAATGTGCCTGTGGTCTGTGGGGGAGGATGTCTTTTTCCTCAGGAGGGATGGTGCAAGTATCTCAGCGCCCAGGTTCTTTACCAAGTGATGTACTGGTGTCGGTAGTAGGGGGGTTTCTTGGGATGGCTTGATGCTATTCATGCAGATTTCCAAGCAGCTGACTGCTAACGCACCTTTCTGACTGGTCCACGAATTCAGTAATATGATGTTAACAGCCTAGCAATATCCATTAAGGTGTGCTGTATAATGCTTTGGAGTAATAATTTGAGTTACACAAAACTAATTAAAGCTGAAAAAACTGCTAGACAGTTCTGCCATTACAGCTAAAACAAATGAGACTGTAGTCAACTGCCTATTGGCAATAGGCTGAATCAGCTGCAATGAAACTAAAGAAGTTCAAGACCAGACAAGCCCAATCTATGTTTCTCAAACTCTTAAGCCTTTTATTGCCATGGGAATACAAGGGCTGTGGCCTGTGAACAGCGATGGTGACACTGTATTGACTGTGCTACGGGCCTATGGTAGCACTAAGGCTCATTTCTGCACTGCCAAGCAGCGTGGCATCATCCCCGCAATTCTCTTCCTACGTCTCCCATGGCTTCCTACCGTGTGGCCAGAGGAGTGGAGTATTGTCAGCTTGAAAATGAGCACAGAAACACAAGTGTTTTCTTGTAAATTAACAAGAACTCCAAGCTCAGCCAAGTCCCCCAGGAGACCAAACCTATGTGATTTTATAGTACATGGCTTTGTGTTTACTGCTAGGACAAGAGCGCTGGGGACATAAATCAGGAAAGACCCCCTTGTTTTCACTCTGCTGGTGTGAAAACTACGTTTCCCCCCTAACCCCTGAGAGCTAGTGCTTATACTAGGATGACAGAGAAGATTTTCATAAACTAGGAGAAAACTCTTCCCAAGTCTCTCAGTATTGCAAAGAGAAGGTTCAAATAATACGGAATTAAAAAGCAGAAATGCATTTGGCTTTCTGACTTACTTTCAGCTATGCCAGACTGTCAAAATGGCATTATGGTACCGCACAACATCACATGAATCCACTCTGTTAGTAGAGCTACTTCACTTTAAACATTTAAAAATAATTTTCTTCGCAGTTTTCTTCTCTGATAAGAAATTGCTATGAGAGCATCAGGCACGGATGTGTCTCGTACTGTTTCAGGTGGAGGAATTAAACAGTGGGCACTAGCTCTAGCGGAGGCTAGGACAGGGAGGCTGTTCCTGGAAGACTGTGTTCCTGCTTAATGTCCATGATTTAAGGGGGAGTGGTGATTCTGAAGAGGGCAGGAGAATGTCTCAAGGAAACCAAAATATGCTGTATTTCATTCAGGATTTTAGCCATTTGAACTGTTTAGCAGCTTATCCAGGGAGTGGAAATTTAAGTGTTGTCTGTCAGTTCATCCTCAAGGAACAGAGGTCTGTTAATGCAGAGACCCTCAGCCTAGCAGCACAGGAGGGGTGGAGTCCTTTGGACTGGAAACTAAGCTAAAAATCATACTGGAAT
Organism: Buceros rhinoceros silvestris; assembly: GCF_000710305.1. Classification (NCBI taxonomy): domain Eukaryota; kingdom Metazoa; phylum Chordata; class Aves; order Bucerotiformes; family Bucerotidae; genus Buceros; species Buceros rhinoceros. The sequence goes on from NW_010423858.1 coordinate 10,230, forward strand.
TGGAGTGTATGATTTTTAACAGGATGAGCAAGGCAACTCCGATACAGCAATGTGCTCCAATAAAGGATGCTCCCTGGCTGGAAATGTGTAAGGTAGGCGCTGTTCCCAGTGGGCTGTGGGTTTGTGCAGGTGCAGCCTGGGCTGCAGCTGCCTGGGTGGCATGGTTCAGAGCAGCCCCCAGAAGGTGCAGGGTCTGTGGCCAGGACTCGCTCGCTTCATCTGGCAGGGCTTGTGTATGGGCAGCCTTCCCTGGGCACCATCCTGGTCAAGCTTGCCCTCCAGAGCCACGATTTAAAACCACAGACGAATAGCAGCAGCAGTAACAACAACAAAAACGGGACGAAAGCTGGTTGGGATAACCACCTCCAAGCATCCGAATCGGAGGTGCAACTTCGAGGCTGCTGGCAACTGTCTGAACGCCGTCCAAGGAGCGGCACTTCTGAAGGAACAGCGCTTAAACGGCCACCTGGGAGCTGAGCTTCGGGCAGCTCCGCTGTTTCCCTAAACCTTTACCTAAACGAGTTGTTAACACGTAATTGCCAGGCTGATATGCATATCATGTCTTTGCTTGCTAATGTTACAGCAGGAAAACATCTGCTCCCAAACCTCCCGTGTCCCCGGCACCTTTCGGGACCTGTGGTCCCTCCACACTTGCCTGGTGAGGCCGAAAGAGGGCACATCTCCATAAGAGATTTCGCTGTTGCTTAGCAGTGACAGGATTTTCCTCTCCAGATCATCCTGCTCACTCAGGACCTCGTTTTTTCACTACGTGGTGCTGCAGGTATTTTGCCCTTCTTTCTTAACCTATTTGCTCTTGAAGATGAATTTGCAGCCTGGAGACTGCCAGCTGCCCGGCTTTGTTGCTCGGAGGTGGGAGGTGTGGGCTCGTTGGATAATTACCATTTAGACTCAAACCTGTTCAGATGGAGCCACAAAGGAGTCGAGGGCTCTCATCTGCTACTTCCCTGGGGGTTCCTTGGGGAGGATGTGCTATTATTTCTGTGATGCTTTCTATGAGAGGAAAAAAAAAAGCTGAACAAGACAGATTTTTCTAATCTTGAGAGGAGACCGGAGCTTACATCTGTCTTTTGTTTCTGATATATGAGATGTTACAGAAGCAGCAAAGTGTAGCAAGCATTCATTTAATCCATATTGAGGAGCAAATTTCCATGACTTTACAGAAACTAAAACCGTTTAGCTTATCTTTACAAAGCAAAGTAAGGTAAGGTTGAAAACAAGAAAACTTGCCTATTTAAAGATTTGTATAAAGAGGCCGTAATGTATTTTTTTTCTGTTTTCAGTGGCAAAATACTCTAGACTAAAGGAACCCGCAGCCTAAATTTTGAATAGCAAGCTGCACACCATTTGCTGCTATCTAATTAACACTGCTGGTGAATCTCAAGCAGTCCCCAAAAGAACCAAAACCTCTACCCACTGAATATGTATTTAAAACTATCCTGGGACAGAGTGCCTTTGTGCAGTGATTCCTGTAGGAGTAACAATAGGCTCTTCATTATTCGCACTTCAATTCTCTTCTGCGTTTTGTTTTCAAATCGCCAATTTCTGCATCCTCTTTTGAGCTGCGAGTAGCACGCATCCAGAGAAGAATGCTGGATTTAAGGTGATCCCCCGAAAACCGAGGGTTCTCTGAAACCACTGCTGGTTTTAATGGCTGTGCTTTAAGCCTTGCATGAGCGAAGCTCTGCATTGTATGAAGCCAGCAGGGCTTTTCTGAGAGCAGCTGATGAGAAAGGGGGTGTTAAACTTACAGAGCTTAATATTTGAGCAGGAATTAGCAAGACTTGGAAGCAGTTTGCAAACACACAAGCTATTCTTGGTTGCTGCTATCAGAAGTCTTTTCTTAAAGCACCTCCTTCTCAACCCCAATAAGTACAGAGGGCTGGGCTGGCTTAGCTGTGAAAGTCCCCATTCATAACGCTGCTGTTAAATTTCTGGCTGCTTATTTTATCTAGTCTGGTGTCTTGTTAGCCCCCTTGCTGGAGTATTAACGCCGTCCCTTCGTGCTGGTGCAAGCTGGGTAGCTGGGGTAAAGGCAGGGAGCTGTTACGGAGCTTGCCTGCTATCGTGAGTCCCTCTTCCCACAGCTGGGATGTTAGGGACGGACAAGGTCTTCCTTCTGCTGTCCAGGTGTTTTGCGGGCCCGGTGGGCCTTCAGTGACTGGGTGAACACAGACATCTTGACTACCAAAAGCTGTGGCCTCCTCGGGCCCTTCTCACCAGAATCATTCCTGTCTGCGGACTGTCTCTGTGCTTGGTGTAAGTCCACACCATGTTTGGGATGCTGGACATGCTTCAGCTTTGCACTGCTTTATGGCGACCCGACTCTTCTCTAGCTTCACTGACGTTGCAGTGGTTCTTTGCTTCCTTGTATCCAGATGTGGACTATTGGCTTTGATGGTGCACTAGTCCAAACCTTATGCACACCCACTGGGAACCACTTTGGATGTGGTGATGGAGGATGGGCGATGCCAGTGAGTCAACCATGTCTCTGATAGAAAGAAACCCAGTCTCCTGCCAGGACCAGCTGAGTTGATGGTGCGTGCAGGAGCTGCCAAGGGGTGCAGAGCCATCCCGTTGCTTCCTGGGTGGCAAAGGGTAGGCATCTGCTGGAGGTCAGAGGCCCGGCGCAGTCACAGAGTGGCACACAACAGTGATGCCCTTCAGATTACTCTGCCCTTGCCGAGAGTTACTGGCCCAAGCTAAAGAAACCCCTTGGCACTTGCTGTTGTCAAATCCAGCACCTACAGGGGTAAGCCAAAATTTTGAACACAAGGTCACATCAGGCTGAGAGGAAAAACGTTTGAATCAGCAAAGAATAGGCCCCCAGGGCCCCAGATAATTCAAGGCTGCATGGGTCAGTCATTCAGATGAGGCAGATCCATTTCCACACTGGCAGGAGGAAATACCATTTTTAAAGTTTATTAAATGACATGGTGTTTGTAAATGTTATCAGGAAACACAGAAAGATAGTACCCTGACAGGACACAGAGCAGAGCTGTCCAACGCAGCAGAGAGCAGCATTAACAGGACTGAGATGGGGTTATCTAATCTAGATAGCTCAACCTGCACACAGCACCCCTCCACCACCACCCCTGCCCCCCAAATAGCTTAAATGCCAGAAAAAACATACTGTTTCCCAGAACTGTTTTTACATCCTGGTCACCCAGCTAATCAAGGAGCTGCCACCAGACAGGGCAGGAGGTACTGGATCTTCTGCACTCGGCAAGCTGCTCAGCGCTGGCTGGCTCCCCGGGGACCAGCACCTCAACTTCAGCATCTCACTGTGAACTGGCATGGAGCTAGCGCTGCCTCGGTTGCTCACAATAAGCTGCTCAGCGCTGGCTGGCTCCCCGGGGACCAGCGCCTCAACTTCAGCATCTCACTGTGAACTGGCATGGAGCTAGCGCTGCCTCGGTTGCTCACAATGCTTTCCCTGCTGGTGAGATTTTATTCACCGCTAATCCAAAAGGCATCTCCTAATTTCTGCTTCCTCCTTTTTTTTCCTCAAGTATACTTCTGAATGTTTGCAGTAGGGGGCCTTAGTAACTCTTAAATTGCTGCCTGTTTTACCCTTAGAGCATTAAATTGCCTGTTTTACCCTTAAGAGATTTATCTGTCTGCCCTGGTGACATATGACAGGATTTTGGGGGGTTGATTGCATACTTCTCCTTGAAGATTGTTTTGTTTTGTTTTGTTTTTCTGCTCTGCTTGGAAGGAGTGACCGTTATTGTTGATAACAGAGGCAATACCGTGGTAAGCCTATCAGTAAATAAACAGCTTTGCAAAGTTTGGGCCCCTCGGCCCCGCCACTGGCTGTTGTATCTGGAGGGAGAGGATTTGAAATTGGTGTAATTTTCTGAGAAGGATCTGATCTCTGGAGACTGATAACAGAGCCTGCTGTGCCCTGTACTGTTTAAGGAGGTTATACCACAGCTTCGTGTGTGTTTCTTCTGCCCCCTTCCTCAAGAGAGTTTGTATGGGCATTCAATGTACAAATAACAAAACCCCGCGGTGGGGACGGGATGCCTACTGGGCTTCTGTGTTGGTTTTATGCTGTTGTATTGCTTATAAAGTCTTTTCACAAGGTTGTGCCTATGCTTTCGTATGCAATCAGCCATGTTTCTCTCCATCCTTCCTCTCCATTACTTCCCTTTCATTTGCTACAGCTCTCCAACTGGCTGTCACCAAAGCTCGGGAGAATGAAACCCTGATCCTGGCTGGGACATCTCGAGGCTACCTTACCACAGATGATGACATTGATACTGATCAAAGTGCACATTTGTATAGAGTTACTGCCTGAAAAAAAACCAACTTTAACGCAGAAGTCACATAAGTGTTTCAAATCCCATATGTATGCTGGTGAAGTCCATTATCTTCCTCCTGGATCTCTGTCTTTCAAAAATTGTAGTCACTGCAGGAAAAAAGGAAGAAAGCCAACTTAAATTATTATTTAGTAAAGACCTAAGAAATACTCTCCCTTATATACAGTAGGCTTCCTGCATGTTAAAAGCTATTGAATTGTGACTGAAGGGTAAAACTACTAAAGCATTGAATGGGTCATTAAAACTCACAGGATGTTCAGAAGCTCTTCAGAGGTTTGTGTTCCCTGCAGTGGAGATGCCATCTGCCTTCATTTGCATTAACAATATGGCCTTCCATAAGTGTTTCTCTCACCTGCTGCCTCTGTAATACATCTCCGTCCTTGGGAAATCAGCATGTCTGCAGTAGGAACTGTGCTGGTTCACACCAGCCAGCCGAGGACCTGGCTCCATTAAAGCCAGGAATAATATTTCCCCCTTATTGTAACAAGAAAAGAGTAATGTAAGAAAAATCCGTTGTGCTTTCGAGTCTCAGGATGCTATATTGGAAAAGTGATTTTCAGAGGCTGAAGACGGCATTTTCCTATGGGGGTGGAGAAGAGCTTGTCTTTCATCCCCCTATTTCTTCAACCGTCTCCCATTTCTAAATGAACAATTTCCAAGTCATACTTCAGTCACAAAGCATAAGATAAGAGTAGCACCTGTCTGCACTCTGTTTTCCCTTAAGAACTCTTTTGGATGGGTGGAAAGGGCATGGAGAAGGAACTGAGGTTAGATTGAGTGCCACTGCCAGCTTTCTTCCTTTATGACTTCCTAAAAAAAAAAAAAAAGGAAAAGGAAATAAAGAAAAGAGCTTTGTGAGGGAAATGTCACCCAAAACTATACATAACTTGTGTTAGGATTTGCAGGGGTGTTCAAGAGTCACACGCAAATCTGGTTTCTTCTTGCACTACTGTGCTACCAGTTTGGCTTGTTTCTTTCAAGAGGGACCAGCGGAGCCTCCATGTAAAAAGATAAGGGCAAAACCCAGCCCTGTGTGCTGTCCCTATCACTTGTGCTCTCTCTTCTGGTAAGAGCTGCCTGACAGAGAAAGTGGTGTTGGAGAAGTAACCCCAGCTGACACGGCTGAAATGTTGCTTTTAAGCTGTTCTATGGCTTTCAGACTTTAAAGCTGATGACGTGACTTGGAAAAGTGGCGATATGTGGAGCTACTGAATGGGGAGAGAAGAAATCTTACCTACATTTGTTGGTGTGCTTGGCTGCCTGCAAGCACGCTGCAGAAGGACAGTGCGCAAAGTGCCAACATTTTAAAATATCCTGTGTGAAACTTGAATAAAACTTACCTGATTTTCAACAGCACTGAAGAGTGCCTGTGTGCTCCTAGTCAGGAGCACGCTGCAGAAGGACAGTGCGCAAAGTGCCAACATTTTAAAATATCCTGTGTGAAACTTGAATAAAACTTATCTGATTTTCAACAGCACTGAAGAGTGCCGTGAGTCCATTTACTTCTCTCTGCTTTACTGTGTTTAGGTTAACCTGTGTCTTTTGCTCACTTCAACCTAGATGGGTGAGTCTTGCTTTCCATTCAGGCTCATTTCTATTTTCTCGTTCTGGTGCCTTAGGTCAGTGCTCTCTGAGGTGTCAGCTCTGAAGCTCTCCTCCTGCTTCCACTGAAAGTAGTGGGAATATTGCCAGCGGTGGCAGAGGAAGGAAGACCAAACACTGAGTCTTTTGCTGAAGTGAACTTTGAAAATGCTCACTAATTCCATCATTTCATGCACACTGGTTTCTGGCACAGCTGTAACTCACTTCCTTCCTTCCTGGAGAAAAAGGAATGAGGACAAGCAGAGTTTCAATTAGACGTATTACAGATAAATTGGCATCTCACAGCAAAATAGTTGTTTGCTGTCTCTCTGCTTTGTGCTGTAAGAAATCTTGGAGAAGAAATACGGTGAAATGTGGGAGCCCGAGGAAATGTGCAACCCTTACTGCCATGTGTCAGTCAGCTGGGAGATCACAGCAAGCTGTCTTTTCCTCTGGGATTTTTGGTATATCACAGCCATCAGGTTTTATCAGGCTGCTGGAATTTCTCCAGGCTGCAGGAAAGATGTCCACCCTTGGATGTTTTCTTAGCAGAAGAGAGCGTATAGCTTTCAGCTGGATGCTTCCTGAGGTTAGCTCCCTATCAGGAGGAAACAAGAAGGCAATTTCCTTTCAGGCTGCTCGACATTTGTCGGTAGCTACCCCAGTGACTCCCCCTGGAAGAGTAACAAGCAGGGGTTGGTTGTTGGTTGCTTCGCGGGGAGCTCCCTCACCAATCATTGGAGTGGTGTGCAGGAAAGGCAGCGGCACTGCCTTGTCACATGGCTTTGAGTCTTCTGCAAGCTGGCGTTTGAACACATTTCACATGCACTGCATCAGTCCTCATGTGTGATAATTTTTGATTTATTTATGGAGAGGGGCTTGCCTGTCTGCCTGTTGGTTTGTCTCTCTCTGTGGTAACTTTGATGGGCATTTCAGCCAAATTTCAGAAAGGGGTAAGAGTCTCCAAGGTAACTGAGAGCTATAAGCTTTGTGAAATTCAGCAGTGCAGTGAGGAAGCGATATACAGTGTCCTACTATGGAAAAAGTGAGCAGAATTAAATCATGATACATTCTGGGCTCATATAGCCTTAGAGGAACTGCAACACCTGACAGCTCTCATCTGGTATGTGTGTGATGGGGGAGCTACGGCAGCATCAGCAAAGGGAGTGGAGAGGAGGGACATTGCTCCATAAGAAATCCTGTAGCTTTTATACTGTATATTTGGTTTTGTGGTGGGTGTCCTAATGTCTAACTGATTGCCTGGGCTGGATGTGCACTCACTGTCTTATGGATGGGACATAAGACAAAACCATGTTCTTGGCAGTTTGGTTTAGATTCTGCCCAGTTTCTCCTTTCAGATGTCAGCGTGCGAGGTACTTATTCAGTTTTCTGACTCCAGAGCTGTTATTCAGACCCCGTTGGCATGATAATAATAGTCATACTTTTGCCCCTTTGTCCTCCAGAGGTCTTCAACTGTGTTGCAAAGGCAGGTGAAGGAATTAGAAGGTTAGGAACCTAAGACCTTGCTTGCACATGCTTCCACCAATATGTCCTAAGCAGAAGGGAGTGTCAGGATGAGCAAGCTGAGCCTTTGATTTCTCCTGGTAAAATCAAGGAAAAATGGTCGGTTTACTTTGTTGGAGCCCGTACACAATCCTTGACCCACTAGCAGTGAGGCTGCGGTTTGGATGGATACGGTTTGGATGGATACGGTTTGGATGGATGCAGACCAGCCAGGAGGCAGCTGTGCAATGCTTGCTGGCCCACCATCTCCCAGCAAGTGTCAGCTGAGGCAGTGAGTGACTTTTGGTTTATGAAAAAACAGGAGCAATGCAGTTGTGCATCAGGCTTGACTCATCCAGGTGCGCAGGTGTGTCAACAACTTCCTTAAAGAAAGAAACCACGTTACCTCCCCCTGAAAAAGCGAAGGAGGCAGACATGGCTGGCAGGGAGGAAAGCTGGCTTTGTGCCTAGGGACACCTCACAGGGAGGTGAGCTGTTTCCAGAGTGATCTAGCGGCTTAACCCACTCGCTCTTTGATCTCTGCTTGGGAATCAGGGATAGAAGAAGACAGCTTTATGCCATAAGGGAAGGGGACCTTAGCTCCTGAGTGCTCACTAGGTGCTCCAGTGATGAACCCCCTGGGAAGTCACTCTGCAGGTAACCTCTTAGGGTCACCAAGAATGGTGATCCTAACGCAAGCAGTGCTGCAGCAGCTGAGAAGAAGTTCCCTGTTCTCCTCCATTCAAGCCCAAAGCCTTTTGTCTAGTGCATCACATCCCTTATCGGACTGGCACGGTAGACTAAAGATTTTTATATATCTAGCTGATTTAGTCACTGTATTTTCTGATGCCATCTTAGTTTTCGTACTAAAGGAAATTAGTAACTTTGTGTTACAAAGAAATATCCACCAAGCACTAGAAATTTCCTTCAAGCAGAACTCGCTTTCATTTCCTCTTCAGATTCGTGGTTCTGTAGCTGTGTAGACTTGTGTAACGCAAGCTGGCCCTCTTCGCAAAGAGCAGTTATACCCTCTTGAGAGCGGGGTAGAGGGGAATGGTGACCAGTTTTCATGTTTCATATCTGTCTTTGGAAAATGTGAGATTCCTGTTGGCTGCAGCAGCTGGTTTAATCAATAAGCTAAATAAACAACATTCACCTGGAAAGAGTTAGCAGCCCCATCAAGCAGAGGCGAGTGAAGAGTGGTGCGTTTGGTGCGGCTGTGTGAGCTGAAGTGTTCAGCAGAGACTTTGGGAGAACTTCCCTGACCCCTTTGGTCCATCTTGCTTGAATAGGAACTCCTGTTGTTTGTTTTCAGTCACGTGGACTCCAGCTGCTTCAAACACACCGTCTGCTTCTCTCTCTCCGTTTTGCATGTAGAAGCCTGTGAACACCAGTGTGCAGACACACTTGCATGCACAGCCATACACGTCTGCAAGAATACACACTCTTCCCCATGCGCTCATGGGCACATGCAGGATTTCTCTCTTAGTAGTAACGTAGATCCTATGCACAAATGTATTGTGATTGCTCTTATCTCATGCTGGAAGCTGTTGGCTTAACATCAGCTGGGGACAGCCATGCTGTGGGTGGGATGGCTCCATATGTACAGTGTGTTCCCTATTAATTGGCAAAAAGAACATCAAGTAATGCCTATAAGGAGTGAGCCACATCCCTTCATCTGGAATGGAGGTGATGGGAAGAACCTGTCCTCAAAATCTTGCCCAGGAAGAGAAACTTACTATGAGTTCTGTCAGGTGTTAATATAGAAGTTTTTCTTCTAAAAAGGCTAATAACTCATGACTGATCATGAACTTCACAAAGCAAATATTTAATTGCCAGCTTAACCTTTGGTATGCTTGGCTGACCCACCAGGGCCACCAAGTACCATGTGGCCTCACCTCAAAAACAACTATCTATCTATTTTTCCTGTTCTTGAGCTACTTAGCTGTAAATTAGGAGAGGAATGCACTTCTAGATACGGAAGTGCCTGGCTCTGCAGAACACTGCAAAAAGCACTTGTATCCCACTCCCAACACAAGGAACAGAGGTAGAGCAGTGGTAGTGAGAAGTGACGCAAAGCAGAGGATGGCATGTCTAAGGGCAGGTGGTGCTGAGATCCACCACTCCTGAGTGTTGCAGAGACTCCAAGTATGAGAGGCTACGGATTTTGTCCAGGTCAGGCACGGACAGTTTCCTTGTCTTGGCTTCCTCCTCCACCAGCTCCCTGCCATGCCATCCTTACTCTCCTTGGCACTCACTCTGGCAGGCGAGAGAGTGTCTTAAGTCAGTCATGACCTTAGGGAAAAAAAACCCCTGGCTTCTTTGCTGTCTTCTGCTGCACTGTGAGTTTGAATCTGATCACTGCCCACAAGCTCAGCTCAGCTGAGTGCAGCAGCCAGAGCAAATGGCCTGGGGTAGGGAGGGAGGAGGAAGATGGTAGAGAAGGGCTGGGACCTATTCCCCTTAGGTGGAGGGGAGTTGCTCAGGCTGCTCTCTCCGGGCTGTGCAGCTCTGCTCAGGTATTGCCATAATGTGCTTCCAGATGGGGATGGTTTCATTACGGAAAAATGGGAAGATAAAAAAGGGGAATCTTTTTCATCAGAAAAAGGCTAACAGCCTGAGAGGTATCAAAAAGGAACTCGGTCCTTCTGTTTTATCCTTAAACAAACCCACTAAGGTTAACCTCAGCGGCAGGAGGGTGAGGCTAATCCTGGCAAGACTATCTCAAAGTAAAGCTAATGCGCCTCAAATAGCTCTGATAAGGTTTCACTTTTGGCTAGCCCATATGGCCTGGTTATATCCAAGTAAACAGCACATCTTCCAGCAAGGAAGAAAACCTCATGTTAGCTTCAGCTGACTCCTTTCTGTGTCTCTAGAAAACCGTGCTGTTGTGTTCCATGACTGCTACTCCTTGTGACACACGTAAAGCTAATATTTTTAGTATTACTTAAACAGAACTTTTTTTCCATTCAATTAATGAATTAAACCTAGTAAACCCAATTTATGTCCTTCAGGAGAAAATAAACCCCTATTTATTGTACAAGTACCAGGGCTATTTCCCAAATGTTAAAGCCTGAGGGGATTATCACGGAGCCTTTGCTGAGAATTATAGACCCCATATTAATGAAAGGCAAAACTAGCCATCCCGGAGGAGAAAGGGGAACAAAACGGAAGTGAAAGCCAAATAGTTTCATGGGTTTGTAACAAACAAGGTACTGATCTCAAGTTGGAAGCATTTCCATGTACAAAATGTCCCTGGGAAGTCAGCAGGATTAGTCTTGTAAGTAAAGACTTTCCCCTTTGGAGAACATCCCTGGAATAGCAAGGGTCTCAATAGATTTCCCACACACGCTCTCCTGGAAGAACCGCTTTGGGTGGGTACTCTTACTGAACAGAAATGATTTTATTCCAGAACGGTGACATCTCTGGAAGCACGCAAATTCTTTTACAGCAGTACCTGCTCTGCCATTGCCATCTTTGTTAGGCTCTCCGCACAGCCAGGCCCACCCTTTGCCACGTGAGTCTTGTGCTAAGCAGGACTGGAGCTGCCGTTCTGGGGTCAAGCTTTTTCTCCACTTGGTGCAGACAAAGGCACATTTTCTACCATTATTTTTGGGATTGCTTTTATAACAATAGAAGCTTTTTAAAATTTTTTTGGTATTTTTTTTTTTGTCCAGGAATTCAGCAGTCCTTCCTCAACTCATTTTATTTCCTAATATTTAAAAAAATTATTTCCAGGCATTGATTAGAGATATCCTTTCCTTTCATTTTTGCAATTTCTACATCTGCAAGCAGCTTTGACTCCGCTTACATTTGATATCTGCACAGTACCACTTTTTCAGACCTTGAAACAAGAGTTGAGGCCCCTCCAGCAGTGACCTCTACAAGGCGAGGAACCTGCCCTAGCTCCCTCCAGAGCCTCGTGGAGTATCTCCAACTTGCAAAGGTTTCTTGAAGGAAAGACTTGTGCCTATCAGGCTGCCTCCCACCTCTTCAGGGTCCAGCAGGTGATCTACAGGGTTCCTCATCAGGAGTTTCAGGCTCGGCTTTCAGTACCAGTCGAACTGAGGCTTGAAAAGCATGTGAACCAAGTTCCTCAGCCAAAAGCTTTGCAGAAGAATAGTCAGCAATCAAACACGCTATAATTTCAGTGCAAATAAATGTATCACATGTGAATGGTTGTAAATATGAGTCAGAAAAACTGTCCAAATGGATGTCATCATTAGGTTCTGCTGTCAGTAAGGTTTTCTCTAAACATTCAGGTGTAATGTGAAGTGCTTGGGAAATAATGATTCAAACAAACCAGTAAGTCAACAAAAGCCATACCAAATACCTGGATTGTATATCTGGGTAAACCTTAATTAACTTTGCTACGTATTTATACCAGCTGAGGGTTTTTTTTTCCATGTGGAGCAAATAAATTTATAAGAAAATAGTAAATATTTTGCAGACAAGTTCACCAGAAGGTAAAGACCATTTGCAATCTTAGCTAGAAGTGAATTGGGAAAATAGTACAAACAGAAGCATCATTGAAAGTCTGCACATTTGACAAACCTCTGCAGCAGGATTTGTTTTGTTTTCAGTTCATGCCCAGGGGCTGAAAATCAAACACAAATGTCAAAGGTTCACCTAGTTCTTCAGTCTGCTTTTGCGTTTTGGTTTTCAAATGTTTTTTTAAAAAAAAGGAGACAAAAAGAAAGAGAGACTAGTTGTCAAAAAACACTCTGTGAGCATACACAGCGCTTTTCAATCATACGTTTTTCTTGCAGACATCTGAAGCTTTTCTTCCCGGTAGGATGTCATTAGCATATAATTAAGGTGCCAGATCTGTGACATTTTCCTGTATGCTTAATGGGGCGATTTCTTGAGGTTTCTTGCGAGTTTTTTTTTTTTTTTCCTCAAACTGAGGTCAAACAGTTAACTGGTTATTCCCTTCCTCCTTCTATTTATATGCAAGGAGCAGGATGTAGTAACATTCTCTTGTGGCTCACCATAAGGAAAATATTCCATTTCTCTTTAGAGACAATCCTCAACAGCACCCCACCCCCACCCCCCCTCCAGCAGAATTTCATTTATGGCTTTCTGGGGGAAACCTCCCTGTGTGTCCTCCAAACCAGGCACAGCAGCAGAGGAAACGGCCGTCTGCTGGTAAAAGCCATCCTCCCCTTCTCTCCTGCCACACACCTCTTCTTCCTGTCCCACTATATCATCATTAATTTGAATATTAAAGCTCTTCCTCAAGCAAATGCTGTACTTCCTCCTGAAATCCATGACCTGGCCCTAAGGACCACAGTGGTGTGTGGGCCCTGCCCAGGAATTTAAGCTAAGAGCTTACCCATCCACAGTGATGTCTAAAGGGGAATGACACCAGCTTTGCAAGGGCACCGGAATATTTTCATGCTGCTGTTAGAGACCTAGCAGGACCGCGCGGATGCCCTGGCCCTTCTCGACATGCCTCTTTGCCCAGGGCATGTAAACAAAAGAGCCCTGAAGGCCTCCATAAAGGCTCCTCATTCACGGGGTGCCTGGGGTGAGCAGAGGATGCTGCAGAGCAATCCAGCTGGAAAAGCAATTACGGCTGCCTTCCCCCGCAAAGGAGCTTACAGGCTGAGCCACAGCCCCTCTTCATCGGCAGACAAAGAGGAGAGAAAAGAGACTCTTGAGTCCCAAAGAACTTTTCATGGGTGAGGAGGAAACATCCCACGGTTTTTGTTTTTCCTTTCAGGATGTCAGCGTCCTGTCCTTTTGAAATCTTTGTGTTGGAGTGGTTGATCTCCACCTCCACTCAGTACTGCACAGGGGGCTTTTCTCTGGGAAGAACTGGGAGGAAGAAGTAGAAAACATCACTGATTTTCAAAGAAGAGAGACAACTTCCCCCAAGAACAGCTGGATGCCTCTTGAGATCACAGACTTCAGGCTACCCAGCACACACAGGCTACCACACCACTCTTCTGCTCTTTCCATTCCAAGATGCTCCTGGAGGTCTGTGTCCATCCCTTCCTCTTTATCTAAAGCCTGTGACATTGCAAACAAGATCAGCACTGACAGATGACCTCCTTCTGGCTGGGAATCTGGGGTGGTGGCAAGGAAACAGAATGGAGCTAGCTGCATCCATAGAAGGAGCGTTTTGCTCTTGTTGAATTCTTGCTGAATTTCTTGTGAACAGTACTGCCTGCAGGTGCCTTGACACTGTTCTGAGGAAGGCTTTTCTGAGTTGGAGAGAAGGTCTCCGTCTTGTTGCTGGGCACTCATCTCTCAACAGATCTACTTAATTAGTGGTGTCACCCCTTTGGTCAAATTCTGCCCTATGTAGCTTAGGGGGTGTCTCTGGCAAACCTGTCTGCTTCAGTCTCTGAAGTCCTTCCAACACAGACTCTGTCCTTTATCCTTGATCCTTATGGAGCAAGACAAACCCTTTTGGCTCGGTGAAAGCTGGAAAGGATAGAACCCTCTGCTGTTGTTGTTTAGAGGCAGAAACACCAGCTTATAAAACTCATGCTGTGCACCGAAGATTCATAACATTGGATTCTTTATATGTAAAACATGCCAAATCCTGTATCACATAAGAAGGATTTTCAGTGGCAACACAGCTGCTGGGAGAGGCTTAATCATTTCACACAACTTCTTGTGGATTACATGATGATAACATGTATAGCAGGGGAGGATCTGGCTGACCATCATCAGTTACCTTTTCTGGAGGAGGATGCTTCGTGACCGAACATAACATCTGAGGAAGACGAGCAAGCACAGCAAGGAGTGCTCTGTGGCATCTGGCAGATGATATGAGGAGGACGTGACAAGTGTTTTGTTCTTTTTGAAGAAAACGAGCAAGCAATCCAGGAAGGGAAACACACAGGTCAAGGATACATTTTTGCAGATAATCTGTTGCTTTCCTCATTAATGACATGGAAATGGAATGTAATTTCCAAGATGAGGAACCATTATATAAGACAACCTTCCTTGAAATGTCTCTAAAAGAAGAATGTTTCAATTTAAAGAATTCCAGGAGAAAACAGCAACACAGTTCTCCTGTGTACATGCAGACAGCGCCAGTAATTGTTATATTACTTCTGTTTTCAGATACGGAATTGCAGACTGCCATCTCAAACAGGCAAGGACAAAGCTGATCAATGCAATAGCTTGAAGACATGAAAATCAAGAGGTTTCCATTACCTCTGCAGAACTCATTTCCTGTTCTCACCAGAGCACTTCAGAGCTTGCCAAGAGGGAATGGCAATTTTGCAGCTAAGGTCAACTGTCACCCTTTCTTGGGTGACTTGTCAGCATTGGTCCCAAGGTAGCTTAGAAGGCGTAGCTGTGCAGTGTAGTAACGACACTTACAGGCTTAGCTTAGACACCACTTGCTACCTGGAAACACACCCTGTTGTCAACACAGTCCTTGTACCGAAGGCAACTATCATGGACAGCCAGTGCTGTACACTCTCGAGTCTGGCCAATATCCACGCGTTACTTCAGCATTCCATTTGGCTGAACTGCCGAGATCTGTCCTAATGCCTCTAGTACGATCAATGCACCTGGTTTTGGGGGGTGGTATGCTGTCGTGACACAACGGCAAACACTCTAGCAATATCACCCCATCGCTACGCAGCATCTAGCTTTTGACCTTAGTTACGTGGTACTGACACTTGCCATGTTCAAACTTTATACACTCTGTGATGAGAATAGCAGCTCGTGAGACAGGAGATGGGCCAAAGAAGGGGGAATAGGGAGCCCCTTTTTAAACAAAAAAATCATAACTACTTAAAACAGTGAAAAGGAGAGTCTGCAAAGAGAACAGCAACAAGGAAAGAGATTCCTCCCTGAGAGCTAGTGTTGGAGATTAGCATGCTCTGCTCCAAAGCCTGCTTTCGCCTGTCAGAAAGAGGCTGAAGTTAAAATGCATTTGCTGGTTATGCAGCAATGTGCCTTGCGGTGTCCCAGCCGGTGTTCCATCTGTGCCTCCCAGGGACAAGGGTTGCTGTGACCCACCCAGGATTTGTTCTGGAACACACCTGCACTCCTTTGACTTCACTGCATAGTCACCTTCACAGGTAGCTACCTACCCAACTTTCCACACCTAGCCACAGCCAAAACTCAGGCACCCAAGTCCATTCCAGAAACTTGGATTCAGCTTTTTTGTCCTCGTAACGTCAGATGTCTAGCTAATGATTCCTGTGCTGCAGGCACATCGTCCGTGTGCTTGGCAATCCTCACTAGCTCGTAGGAACGGAGGGTGATACTCGTGGAGCAGCATTTTCCTGTGGGAGCAGCCTGAAAACTGACATCTGAGTATCAGCCTTGCAACTGGGAAAGTTAAAGATATCAGAATAGAACTGCCTTTCGGCTCCATCAATTTTAAATAATTACGAGTTCATTTAGGAAATCTTTCAGTGGAGCACTGTGGATTGACTGGAGCAGTCATATTGGCTTGAACTTGTTGGCTTGACCTTTCAGTCAGACAACAAAGAGCTTGTGTTGAAGTAGCTAGTCATTGTGCTCTTCAGGAAAAATGATTTCTCCCTTACAAGCGTGCACATATTTGTCCGTGTAGAGCTCAATGGAAGATTTAAACCAACTGCCTACTTGCAATCTTGATGAGCATATTTCATAAGGAAAATAGCATACATAAAATACCCAAACTAGCCCCAAACAGCCACTGGCTATGTACTACTATGACTATAGTAACCCTAGCATCACAAACTCCCTTACAAGCGTGCACATATTTGTCCGTGTAGAGCTCAATGGAAGATTTAAACCAACTGCCTACTTGCAATCTTGATGAGCATATTTCATAAGGAAAATAGCATACATAAAATACCCAAACTAGCCCCAAACAGCCACTGGCTATTTACTATGACTATAGTAACCCTAGCATCACAAATATCATTTGTGACAAAATAACCTCCTAAGTCTTACAAAACTGAAGGGGAGTAAGAAGATTTAGAGTAACTGCGTGTGAATGTACAAAATGCCAGTTTTTAACTAGCTCTAATTTTTAGCTAATACAGTTGTAAAGAAAATCTTGAAATGCAGCTCAGAAAAACCTGTCAGTGAGGCTTGTCTGAATCTTCAAACAGCCCTATAATGAGCTGGAGTCCTGGGCCTAAATATTCCATTTCAGAGTATGTGTCAGTTAACTCTGAAATCTAACAACGAAAATGAAAATATTGGCACTTTTTGCTATTTACCTGCTTCTCATTTTAGCGGAAACGTCAAATGTGCAGTCTCATTCCAGATATTTCCCTGTGGTTTCATGGTCAAAAAACCTCAATCTTTCTCTCTCTGCTAGGCTAAACATTCAGCTCCCCTCTGTGTGGCTATTTTTCATACAATATCCAGCAGCATGCTGAATACAAAATACGATGTGGGGACATTCAATCAATGCAATGAATTAAGACACAGAATCATGTTTCACGCTAATCATTTCCCTAGTGCAACAAAAGCCTGCCCCACTTCCAGTTTATCTGGAGCTGCCACCGAGTTTCCAGTCTGCTGCACCAGAACCATCCAAAATGTAGGTCAGGCTTGCCAAGTCCACTTCTGCATGAAACAAGCTGTGTTCTTCCCCAGGGGGTGGGTGTGCACATCCTTACCGCCTCTCCTGCTGCCAGGGTACAGCCAGCCTCCCGCGGCTCTTCCTGTTGGTTGGTGGATGCTTCGCTCTGCATTAGGGCTGAGGGATGGCTCCTTGATGCCTTGCGTGAGAAAATAAGTGGTAAGTTACATCCCTGTGGTGCACTGGTTGTATTTTGGTTGCGTCAAGCCTGTGAGGGTGGCCAGCTGTCTCCAAACCCAAGGCTGGTGGTACCACACACTGGAGAGCAGTTCAGGTGAGACAGTAGCAGTGACTCTAGAACTCCCAGTCTGGCACCGGGCACACGTGCCATGTCCACGGGGTGGAAAGGGGACAGGTAATGGCAAGCAATCCTCTCAAGGGTTTGTGCATGGGTTAAAATTATGACACCATATGTTCTAAAGTGTTTCCTGGAAGCAGGGTGACTCATCATGGGGGTGAGGGTTCCTCCCAGCCTCACTACTGTTAGCAAGGGAAAACTGGGAGCTAGAGAGGAAAAGGCCCAGAGCAGGCAAGCCCAAGCACACCAGGGAGGCAACTGTGTTTTGGGTGGGTTTGGTGGGAGAAAGTTCAGAGGCTGGAGATGCAGCTAAAAAACAAGGGGGCTACAGTACCCATACAACCGGGGTGTGAGAATCACCTTTTGACACTGTGACAGGCAGCTTGGGCTTCTATTAAGCTTTAGAGAAGATGGGGAAGTCCATGGTCATGCCAGGTGGTCAGGAGATCCTGCGTCAATTCACCAGAACTAACACGCGGTCTGAGGTTTCAGTTGCTCCATCCAGAGTGACCACACACCCCTCAGACAAAGCTATTCGGGTTGCTAAGCCGCAGGCAGCAAACCAGCTCAGGCAGTTTCAGTGGTTCTGGGAGTCATTTCCCAGGCTTGAAAAAGGGAGGCTCACTCACGTTTCAATTCTTTTTCATGGAGTGAGGCAAACTATAATAAACTCCCTTGTGAATGACATCATGTCCAGAGACAAGTTAGGGTTGTTATTACTTATTTCCTCACTGATTGTCTAAAAATCCCTAAACCAGAGTGACACGATAAGCATGGGTACCCTGAAACTGATGTCAGCTCTGACACCTCAGCCCAACATCTTCCTAAAAGCTACATTAATAAGTTGGAGGCTTGGAAAGTCCATCGAGTACAGATACAATGTTGAGGAGCTGCAAAACCCAGGTAAGGCCCTTAGCTATAAGGAATCGTTGGGAATCTCTCTTGCATGGCTAAGGACCTTTACAAACCACCCTGAAATTCCTTAAGTACACTCATGGGTTTGGGGAGATCTTTCCTCTTCTGACCTTTTTCTTGCCCCTGACTTACAAAAATATTTGAGAAATGAGGACAGGAAAAAAAGTCATATGCAACTGTGAAACAATATATGACATAACACTAATAAAGGGCCTCTGTCGATACTACCAGTGCAGAGGCACGTTAGCTAGAGGCAGTAACTTGACAGACACTTGTGATTTCCCACTGTTGACCACCAAAGGGGAAGAGCAAACATTTTATGAAGCCTCATTCTGCTGTAGAGAAATCCGGCATTAGACACACGTGCAACAACAGCCCAGTGTGTCCCAAAGACCATCTGCCAGCATATTTTATGGACTTCCGTGCATCTATGTCAAACTCCTCCTTAAGACTGCAGTTCCCAAGACAGCTTGATATGGCTTTGTAGGGTGTGGATCTCTGCACTGGAAACCGCAGGTTTAGGTAGCTCACATCTGGACACAAGCTGCATTAACTGTGCAACGGTTAAATGCAATGTCGATGAGTTTCGTACACCATATATATATATGTATATGAGCTTCCTATGCGTGCAGTCAAGGACATCATGGTGGACACAATCCAATGATCTAGGGCTTGTATTGCAGGCTCCCACGTTAACATTCAAATTGAAACCCTAAACTGGGCCCTTTGTTGGGTTTTTTTGGTTGGTTGGTTATATTAGTTGTAAGGAAGAATTCTTTTCTAGTTCTAAGGAAGCAAGCGTAATTACTGGTTTTGGTCATCATGGATGCTTAAGCTGGCTAGAAAGGATGGTGTCTGAGACAGGGATTTTTTTCTAAAGTTGGCTTTGACCCTAAACCAGGTCAAATTCGGAAGTATTAGCAATTTTCCACAATCTGTGGAATTCCAAGAAAGTTTAATTTCAAAACAACAGTTCCAAACAAAGTTTGCCCAGCGACTCACAGTCCTAGGAGGTTAAATTAAAAACTTCAAGCACCAGGGTTTTTTGGAGACCCTGGGAGGATCCCAGCTCAGCCAGACCCCCAGAGGTGCGAATGCCTGCAGCCATGGTCCAGGCAGTACTGAAAATGTTATGATTGCCCTGCTGGTCGTTGAGGATTTCCAGACTGCCCATGAGGACACCAGCTCCAGGACAATGTGCCATGCATGAATCTAACCCATGTTCTTTCCTGTGTCCTGTGCACTGGGCTGGACAATAAGCTCACTGAAGTTGTTTGTTTCAGACAAAATGTTCCTTACTCAGTGAATCAGCAACATCAAACTGTTTCCATTTCAAGCTTCTGCTGTTGAGCTGGAAAACTCTGTGCATCTGCACAGGTTGGGAGAAGCAAATGTGACAGACAGCTCTGATGATGGTACAGAAGGGAAAAAGAATGAAAATAAAGAGGGATGGATGCGAGTTCAGGAAATGTTGAACAGGCAACTAATCTGACAAAATCCATGTAGCAGTTGACTTGCTGCATTTGTCCCATGTAGTCTGATGTGACATTGGAAGAAATAACTTTTGATCTGGAGTTCTGAGATTTGTGGGAAGAGGAACTGCCCACAGGTTGTCTGCCTTGGTGCTGAAAGCAGGACCCTGTGCAGCCTTGAAAATGCAGTAGCACTTCCAAGGCAGCATGCTCAAGAACCCCTACTTCTAGACTAGCTGATGATTAAATGGGGGTGAACCATGCTGGGAGAAGCTTCCAAGAAGGAGCTGCTATTAATTAACAATGCATTTTTTCAAATGATATGCAGCAAACATAAAGAAGCTTCAGAAAACCCGAGACTCCTTAGACTTACTCTGGCAACGGACCAGGGCTGTAATGTTGACTAAGTTCATAATTGAAGGCAAGTTTTTATTTTAAAACTCGTTGCAAGTACTTTCAAAAGTTTCTGGAAAAGAAATAATCCTATCTATTGGATCATCCAGAGCCAGCGAATAAATGAATGACGAGCCTTCACAGCCGCCTTTGCCTCATTTCTAAGTATCAGGGCACTGATCGCGAAATTCTCCCCTGATGGTCTTGACTGGCTAGAGGTTGTAAATGCATCCTTAGCAGATGCTCGTCATTAAAGAGCATGCCTTGTAGCAGACACCCATTTATAGAGCATCAAAAAGGATGAAACATGCTGTGGGTTATTACTGTCCCTGAACACCCTCCATTTATAGGACTTTTGAGTCATTTTTGCAGTGACAAGAGCAATGGTGAGTCTAGCATGAACATCAGAAGCAAAGCACACACTGTAAACGTGGAAGCTGACTGCTTCTTTGCCAAAAAGCTTTCCCAGAATTTTGTTGACATTACGAAATTTTAGATGTGTATACATATATGTCGACATCTATACAGAAGTGTGTGTGCGTATATGCCTCTATTGCTGCAATCCTATGCCTAATAAATCCCTATGGCCCTATAAAATCCCAATTACTAATGTGTTTAAAATAAAATATGAATGTATATTTATAACCATGTGTAATATTTTATATAACACTCAAGAACAGATGTCCAGGGAGCAGCAAATTTTTAATTAAGGTTTTTCATTGCTTTTCCCAAGAAGTCAAATCAAAGTCCCATTGAAAGACAAGAGTGAGACATTTACAAAAACCCACACAGTGACAAGTGTTTACACGTGTTTTATAACGTACTCTGTAAAGGACATCTGTGGCACAACTAGTGTAAAAAAGCCAGGAATATCTGGTATGAGGCTTTTTTCTATGCGTGTCAATGTAATGATCATGCCATGAGCAATGTGAACAACTTCTCAGTGTCCTGAATTTCTCTTAACATTTGTCACATTATGTACCAGCACTTTATAAAGTGGTATTTTAGAGCAGGGAAAGCTACCTCAGACAGCACCAGCAAGCTATGCGCTGCTGAAGCCACCAGCGCCGGGCTGGAAACCCAGCACTTCAGGGCGACACTCTCTGGAAAGGTAAAGCTACATTCCAGGCAGAGCTGCAACTGCCTATAAGGACAATCCGAATGAGCTTTAAGGAGCTGGTAGAAATGTGTCTGTGACACCATGGAGCACAGCATGGCTTAGACAGATGGACAATTGTTCACTGCTATAGGCAAAATTTGCAGCGATGCTGTTGCTACGCTCTTGTGGAAGCTGGCATAGAGGTTTTAAAGCTAGGTACAAAGCCATGGACATAACAGCCAAATCACAGAATTGTTTTCGTTGGAAGACGCCTTTAACATCATCAAGTCCAACCGTTCACTCTGCACTGTCAGGTCATCACTAAACCATGTCCATCAGCACCACATCTACACATCTTCTAAATATGTCTAGGGATGGAGATTCTACTGCTTCCCTGGGCAGCCTGTTCCAGTGCTTTACAACACCTGCTGTGACGAAATTTTTCCTAAACCTCCCCTAGTACAACCCAGGGCCATTTCCTCTCATCCTATCTCTAGTTACTTGGGAGAAGAGACCAACCCCCTCCCCTCACTCCAACCTGCTTTCAGGTAGTTGTAGAGAGCGATAAGGTCTCCCCTCAGTCTCCTTTTCTCCAGGATAAACAACCCCAGTTCCCTCAGCTGCTCCTCACAGGACTTGAGCTCTAGATCCTTCACCAGCTTCATTGCCCTTCTCTGGACACGCTCCAGCACCTCAATGTCCTTCTTGGAGTGAAGGGCCCAAAACTGGACACAGTGCTCAAGGTGCAGCTCACCAGTGCTGAGTGCAGGGGGTCAATCACTGCCCTGCTCCTGCTGGCCACACTATTGCTGATACAAGCCAGGATGCCCTTGGCCTTCTTGGCCACCTGGGCACACTGCTGGCTCATCTTCAGTCAGCTGTTGACCAGCACCCCCAGGTCCTTCTCCACTGTGCATCTTTCCAGCCTCTCTTCCCCAAGCCTGTAGCATTGCAGGGGTTGTTGTGACCCAAGTGCAGGACCCAGCACTTGGCCTTGTTGAACCTAATTTGGTTGGCCTTGGCCCATTGATAACTATTCTTGTCCTCTGGGCTGATGCATTTTTAAGTGTGTCTCTCAGCTGAGGTCTTCACAATTTTTATTGAATTTACATCGTCTTTGGTCATAAGGAAGCCTCATGCCCTGTTTATGAAGATGTACCCGAAGGAAAAATTATTCTGGTAGTTGCCCAGTGTCCCAGAGGATGCCCCTGAGTGCAGTGGACACAGGCTAAAGCCTTCACCAGAGGGGCATCCTATTGCCCCTGTGTGTTTACCAAGTCAGAGCAGAGGTGGGAGACCGTGGACTCCTCTTGCACGTGGAAAGAGAGATTTTCCTGAGTTTAAAGCTGTTCCTAGAGGCTGGAATAATGGTGTTTCCCAGAGATCAAATCTCCCCATCACACAGTGCTGGAGGCCGTGCTCGGGGTCCTTTCTGCATACTAGGACAATTTCCCTATCTCTTGAAAAGATGTGATGGTGAGGTTATCTCCAGACCCTTGACACCTTCTCCCTAAATCTGTACTCAGAGTCTGGGAGCTCTACTGGTTCCATGTGGCTGGGGAAGCTGTGGGACTGACACTGGAGACAGGACACAGCAAAAGACGAAAAACCGGGCTGTTTCGGCATGCCTTCTCCTCGTGTATTGAAGCAGATCCAGACTGCCTCTGAGCCAGGCTTCCCGGGAGAGTCATCAGCCTGCTCAGAACGGAGTAGTATAGCACAGGAATAATTTGTTTGCTGTCCTCCTGCTGCAATGACTATCGCACGCTATCAGGAAACCATGCACTAGGTGATGTAAGTGCCTTCCTGTGCGGGATCTGTTTCTTCACAGCCTTCCTCATCTTGGGCTGAACAGCGTTGTGGTGGGTCAGGCGCCACCAAGCTGGACTGGCTCTGCAACTTCTCAGCCCTGATGGAAATGCATATAATAGATAAACTGGCAGGCATCCCCATCTAATCTGCCCCAGTGGAAAAAAGATAATATTTTTTCACTCTGCTGCATTCACTTCAAGGTTTCTTTTATGTAAACATTCATTTTGCCTGACTAAGGTAAAGTGGCCTAATTGGAGCCTGTTTCTGAATAGGTTTAGAATTGCTGGTCATTCCAGGATGCTCATAAAACAGCACTGTGTTAAATTATTCTACTTAATTAATTTTATTTGGTATATTAGAGGAAACCTCACACAAAAAAATGCTGCAAAATCGGTAGTAAGATGATAACTCTTGGTTTTAATTACTCTCCATGGTCATATTTAAGCATTATTAGATATTATTAAGTTCATGATCAATAGACAGACCTGTTTTTATAGATTGCACTTAATATTCAGAGGAGGCTCCTGTGATGAATACCTCACAACATGAGTAATGTGATGGAAATATATTAACAGGTGAAAAAACATGCTGGTATGTGAAACACTATCTGCAAAGGGCACTCGGTTCTTCCTTGGGATCTTACTCATTAAACAACAAAAGAAAACCCACACAGTCGAAGGCTGAACCATTCATTTGGAAATTTTTAATTTCTTTGCTAAGTGAAGCTAAAGAATATTTTTAAAGGACATACTAGCTACAGTGTTATAAATCCCCTTTTTTTGGCCTAAACCACTTGTTTCCACAATAAATCCTAGATGCTCCACAGATAGACACTTATTAGTGCGAGGGGAGTCAACCTCACAGACCTTGTCTGGGATGGGGAAGGTTGTTACTCCCATTTGACAGGTAGGAACCCTGTCGAACAAAGCAGTTGAAGACTTCACTCGAGGTCGTGCTGGATCTCTATAGTGCAGGCAGGAGCAGAGTGCCAGTTCCCAAAGCAGAGATCCGGCAGAGCTGAAGCAGAGCACTCGTTCTCAGAGCAGCAATCCAGTGCAGACTACATGGTCCGCAAGCATGCTCCAGGAAAACACTGAGAGATCCGCTGAGGCGTTGAGGCACCATAGGACAACGAAGATGTGCTGTTGGACATGCTCTTCAAGGCTTTGGCTGCCTCTGGCCCGTCTCAAGGTCCCCGAGAACCAGCAAACTGCCACCTTTAAGGACACCGCAGTTCTTTGAGGGTATGGATGTCATACACTTCCAGCACAACCAGTGCTGCAGCCGCAGTTTCCAGGACGGCTGCACTGCAGCAGCTCCCTCGTGGGGTTCGGAGTCGGCACCTGTGTTGCAGCCCTTTTCGGTGAGATGAGAACATATAGGCCCAGAGAAGCAAGGAAACAGGACAGTCCTGTCACCATACTGGAGCAAAGTTTTTGATTGCAGAGATCATTATCTGCATAGTTCTGGGCAAAGCAATCTTTTTTTGTTTGTAAGTGGGACCTGAAGTCTTTCTTTTCTTTTTTCTTTAACTCCTGCAGTGTTTGCATTTGCTCTATGAAATGGGTTGCTTTGTGAAACAGGTAACTTCCAGACTTGTGCTTCCTTTCCAAACTTCCCTTCACTGCTTTTCCTCCTTCCTAACCTGGCAAGTTTCTGAGACAACAGTGCATCTAACTCATCACGCTGCCAAGCGAGCCTTTTTCTTAACTACTAACGAACTGGCAAACACCTCCTGACATGCTATTGGTGCCATCCCTTCCAGACCACTTCGCTCTTTCCATTGTTTTCTTGTTGCTCCTTCTTTTCTTTAGCACATGTTCTGCTCTGAGGGTTGCGGTGTACCTGGTTGGTGCTGTGTGTGTACCTGGAAATCAGCTCTACAGCACATTTGCCACCGGTCTATCACTCCGAGATGCCTGCAATACACCGTGCACGTTGTAGTCAATTCGAACATGAACTACAGTGTTTTGTCAGGATTTCCCAGATATTTGGCATCCTGGCAGGCTATCTGTGAAAATGATTGTCCTTCAGGCAGAGTTAGATCTCACAGTGTATCAAAAATGAATGACATCAGACGTCACAAGGACTGTGAGAGACGCGGTAACACCATATCCATGGTGTCTGCAAAGAATATGCATGGCCTTGCCTGGTTTTCACCTCAGGCTTTGGAGAAATCATTGGTGCTGACGGGTTTGAAGTTTGTAGAGAGAGAGGCTTGTAATTTCTCTGGCAGAAACAGGCCATGTTCATTCAGTGGGGAAAAAAGTGGCATTTTCCCATGCCTAGAAATGCGAATGCTTCAGGAAAAGTGCATTCAACCGGACCTGCACACAAGCCAGCATCTATTGACTGTCACCTTGGTGGGGAACACTAGAAGATCTATGTCAAAATCCCTGCTTCCCCACTTGGATGCTCTCTGCACTCAGTTCTGCATCTTTTCCGCTGAGCCTTGCTGCTAGTTCCCTTCCCAGTGCAAGCAATGACTCCAAGACATATATTCCATATTTGCACGGCTACATTTCAAGTGCACGACACTTAACAAAGCAAAGAGAAAAAAAGAAAAAAAAAAAGAAAAAAATTGATGGCAGATGGTCTAATAGGACAAAGCTGAATTTGAGGATTAACCAGACCATAACAAAAGCTGTCATTACAGGTTGTCATCATTGGTGAGTTATCTATTAGCTCTAAACAAACAATGTTCCCTTCAGATACCAAATGTCAAATGTTTTAATATCTAGAAACTGTCTTCCTCTTCCAGCTGCTCCCGTTTTGTCCTGCCAGCTGTACTGTCTCATCTTCTAAGACCTGCCAAAGAGCCTAACATTAACATACCTTATTATGCACATTATTTCACCAAAAGAGGCCAGATGAGGCCAAATCATGCTGATAATAAGCCCTGCTGTCATTAAATACTATTATGCATGCTACTGTTGATGCTAAAACCTTTGTGGAATATTAATGAGGGCATCCTTGGCATTTGCTGCTCGTATTTTGGAGTAAATTTGTTTGGCACTTACTAGATATGTCCTCAGTCTGAAGGGATCTGTTACTATATTGGTCACTTCTGTAATTCAGGAAAAAAAACCATGAGGTGGCTGGTGTGCAAAGGATTTCCAATTCTGGGAAGATTTCTTTCTCCTTTAAAAATCATGCAGCTAAAGGAATAATGGTTTGGGGGGTTGATTTGGATCCTTAGCAGTAAAGAAAGGGAGGACAAAGGAGTGAATTGCCTGAGGAAGATCCAAACGTTTTATCCATTTTTTGAAAACCTTTTTTAAGGTCAATTTGAAATGAAAATGTCATTTTGAAATGAGAAACTGAAAATGCCATTGTGAAAATAGAAGCCGAGACATTTTAAATTCTCGGAATGCTTCCCACCCCCACCCCCACCCCCCCTTGTTTTAAAAACTGAAACAATGTGTGATACTTTGACCTGAAGTAGTGAACGGCTTTGGTTAACCTAAAACTACATTTTCTCGTTATTTTATTGCTTGGAAAAAAATCACCTGTTCTAAATGTTCTGCCTTTTGAGGGGGAGTACTTGACATTTATCTCGATATTTTAAAGTTCCTTTGACCCAAGGTTTCAGCCGTTATTGGAATCTTCTGATTTGTTTTCTCAAGTTATTTATGATTTTAAAATCCAATTGTTTATCTTTTCCCTCTCCATCTTCTGCAAGTCTTTTAACAGTTTTTATGTAGCATGATTTCAACACAGCAGTAATACACAAAAATGGTGGGGAAAAGTGCCATAAGCTCTCACTTGTAATGTGACCATAAATTCAAGCCTTCTATCTGTTACGGGTGGCCCCTCCTCAGATATCTAAAGGTTAAAGCCTCACTTGCTGTGATTAACTAGTCAGAACCTCAGGGGAGATTCTGACTTTTACCAGGGACCAGCAAAAGCTGGAAGAGGCAGAAAGTTATTGTGGTCGTTTTTTTCACTGTGCTGCAGAGAGGGAGTGAAAACAAACACCCAAAAATGAAATAATTCATAACGTCTGGCTGGGAAGAGATGACATGCCTGTTGAAAAGACAGTCTCTGCCCTGCGAGGTGCAAAATCTTATTGTTTTAAGGATGTAGCGTTTGCTTTCTCTCCCCACAAGAAATTCTAAAAATATATGTGGGAGAGAAGGATGGGGGTCCTCTGGGCTCTCTGTCTGCTGGGTATCAGCAGGTTTTGCTTTGGCCCTGGGGTGATCTGGGCATTGCGTTGCAGGTGACAGAACGCCCTTCCAGGCTGCAAAGACGGAGGAGGCTTTGCCGGGAATTTTCACAGTGCACAGCATTCCTGACGTGTCCGTGTAGAGCTGGTCCATGCTGGGGTAGCTCATGCAATCCAGGAGATGGAGCTCCCCAATAGCACTGCGCAGCGACCTCGAAGGAAAGCACAGGCTGGCATGTCAGATGATATGGCTTGACTGACCGGGGTAAATTTCTGTGCCTCCTCTCAACCACTCAAAGCTCAGCTCAAATGCCAAGAACATAAAACCCGGCCAACACACCTATTCCTCTTATCTGCACTCTGATATCCTTTGGTTTTATTTTTTTTTACAGCAGCTGGTTTTTTACAGCAGCTTTCAGTAATTGAGCAGCCACTACTACGGAAACTAAACATATTTTCTCCTATGACCCTCTTGTCAAGCTGTCTCTTTATTTATTTCAGTTCATGCAGAGACTGCCCATCCCAGAGGCTGTGCTTGGGTCTGTTTTGGGAGTATAATATCGACCTAATGTGCAGGACTGGACAAATAAAGGTGTATCTCTCCGTTTCATAATCTCCTTTACATTCAAGGGCACTGTGAATGGGACAAAACTCCCAGGGATATGGGATCGAGCCACAGAGCAGCTTTGAAGAGTCTCAGTGACCGTGCAACTCCCTACTGCCACGATACTGGACTACCAAATGGCCTTACAAAACATCTGCTTGCCTTTGCTCTGCTTTGGTATGCGGAGGGTCTTAATCATGTTTTACTGCAGGTGCTTATATGCTTAGTATAAGTGTGGTTATTCATATGTTTTTTGTAGCAGAAAAAAATAAAATCTAGTGTTTTTATTTTCTCACAGTTTGGTCTCCATTCAGAGCTCAGGGGCAAAGAGATGTGGCGAAACCTTCAGCTTGTGGGAGGTGCTGCAGGAGCCAAGGGTGGGAGTGTATCACCCAGGCACTGCAAGGCTGGGTCTGCTGTGACTTGGTGAGCAGCCTGCCATCCTGGTGTTCCCTGCTGTTGTCCCTGTGGAGAGCAGCTTTCACCCAGAGCCTCCAAGAATTCATCCTGCTGACGCCTTCCTGGGCAGTCCGGAAAATCTGTTCCTCCCCACTCCATAGTTAGGGAGATCCCTGTGAAGGATGAGACACCACTTTGCAGGTAGTTGCTGTCTCTTCAAGCTTCCAAGCACATTAGCGATGCAGCAGCTCTCTCTGCAAGGGTACCACCAGTGCCTGGGTGCGTGCATACAGTATGGCTCTCCCACACGTGTGTAAATTTGCAGACTATCCAAAGGAAGATAAATGCATTTTTCAGAGCAGCAGTTTCTTCCCCAGCTGCCAGTGGAACCAGAGGAGGCTGGGAAAAAAACCCAGGAGAAGAATGTGGGAGAAGGGAAGTGGGAGGCAGATGCCAGGACTGCAGATGCCAGGACTGCAAAGTGAACTCTGGAGGGAACTGTTTTGGAGGAGCTCCTTTGTTAGTACAGTAATGTCTGGCCTTGGGAAATGGCCCTGAAAGGTCAGTACAGAGGAGCGATGGATGCCCGGGGTGATCACAGCCACTGGAGTGAGAGAGCTGCTTTCCTGGAGCTTTGTAGGGATCTTGCTCCCAAAAGACAGGGACAGAGCACCCATAGGAGAGCCCCTCAGAGAAACACTGAAGGTGTTTAGGAAAATGATGTGACAGTATGCTAGGTGCTCTGTGAAAATCCCCTGAGGATCAAAGTTTTGCAAGAGTGAGAATGAGCGTCTCAAATTAAGACTATAAGAAAAAAGAATTAGTTGTGTCATCTCCTATTCTTGTCATACTGTTGCTGATTCACCAGTTAGTTTTTTTAAAAAAATGTATTTTAATTCTTGTTTCATAACATCTTGGATTGTGATGTAGATATTACAGCCATACCGTGTGACGCTTACTTTTATGTGCATAAAAATGAGCTCTTGCTAATATGATCTGAAAAATTTGCTTGTTTGGTCTACATATTTAATGTGAATCAACAATTTTAGCTGAAAAGATTGAAAACATAATCTTGTTTCTAATCAGTTATAAAGCTTATAAAATATTGACGCTGACATTCTACTGCTGTTGACATTTGAAGTTTTGGTTAAAAATACAGCATTTTCATGATCACATTTGGGAAAAAATAAATTTTTCAATTACATTTCTTTTATATGTCAGTGTGGCTGGCAGGTCATTTCTTTCTTTCTAGTAGTTAATAAAACTGAAAGGAGCCATCAACAACATAAAACAGTTATAAGAAGTTGCCTTCTGCTTCTTTTTCTAATAATGACGATCAACCAACTTACTGAAAACATTTCAACTTGTATCCTTTGGATCCCATGATCCTCAATGCATTTTCATGAAAACAAGGTCATTCAGAGGAAACTGGAGAATTCATCTTGACTTATTCCAAAATAAGCCGAAAAGATCAGATCAAAATATCTCTCAGTGATGGCAGTGTTGCACACACACACACATCAATACGGTGTAAAGCAGTGTTCCTCTTGTTAATCCAGTCCCTCTGCTCACTGAGAAAATTTGGGTGTGAGCACTTGTGGGACCATTTTTCAGAGGCTGATCTGATGGCATTTGAGTTGTGCGACATGCTGGAAAAAATAAGAGAAAGAACATTGCCTCAGCTAGACTGCAATGTAAAAAAAGCTGCCATAAACCAGGCACCTGGATTTTTTCAACAGGCAAATGGCTCTAGATTGCAGCACACCTTACCAGTGCGTAGGACAGGGACTATCCCCCAGCTGTTGCAAAATGTAGGCCCTAGCTTTCAGAAAAGGATTTGTGGAAAGCCCATGCTCAAATAAAACCAACAACTTCTTGGGTAACGTCTTCTGTCACCAAAAAGAAATAAACATAGAGCACATGCCTAACATCAGAGTCAGAAGAAAGGGCCAGAGTAGTTTTAGATAGTCTGAGTTCCCAGCCTAAGTAAGGGAATGACTTTAATTAAATTTAGGCAAGCCTCAGCCATTCTTTCTGTGGTTGACTTCAGTTGCACATCTCACATCTTGGAACAGATCTTCTCAATTGCACACAGGCAGCTTTGTTTATAGCGCAGGGAAGGATCAAATGGTTTCCACTGGCGTGGGGGCGGGGAGGGAGAGCAAAGGAAGGCATTTTCTTCATAGTGATCCTTGCCTACAGAGGAAGCTTTATAACTTCACAAGAGAGGGTGCAATATGCTCAGCATATGTCAGTCTTTCCTCCTAGTAAGAGAGATGAATCACCTGTTTTCTCTAGAAAGGAGATGTTTAAATCCTCTCTGTTCATCAGGAATAGGGAGCAGCTTTCTTATTATAATGCATATTAGTAATAATCCCAGCAAGAATAACAGCATATGCAGTTGATGCTTCGTATTGGCCACTGATGCTGGCAGAAGGGACCTTGAGGAAAGGCCTACTTTTCATGAATAATGCAAAGTAGTGTTTGCCGTTCCAGTCATGCAAGGCCCAGGGTAGGAAGCCTGGTTCATTCTGCATGGGGTCACACGCCCCAAGGGCACTCACGATGTGGCTAGGAACCCACTACAGACTCTGGAAGAGGAACTGTGTTGCCCCAGAGAAACAATCTGGCTTATAAATACATTAAATTAGAGCCTGGAAAGGAGTAAGACAGACAATACTCCTTCCAGGGAAGTGGACCTACAGCAAAACATGTATGTGTGGACTTCAGTCCACATCTGTTCAAGAAGACATTTCAATACAGCATAATAGCAACAATTAATGGGCTTCGGTCCTTGCAAAAAGCCAAGTTTCTGTCCAAAACTCCCCAGCATAAGTGTGGTTTGCAGGCTGCAAAGTCGAGGAAGACATTGCTGCATAACCTCAAGAAAGGCTATGGAGGCCTTGCTGTAAATCTGATACTTGTGATTATTTCTGTGATGACAACACCCACCAGCCTTAGGTGGGACCTATTTGTGCTGGGGTGCTGCGCACAGGGGCTAAGAAGATGCTCCTCGCTCCGGAGAATTTGCAAGTATAAGGCAAGGCAGTGAAGGGCATATGAAGCCCAAGGAAACCATAATATCATGTCAACCAGAAATTATCTTTCTGGTGGATGGTTTGATTCTTTAGGCAATTCGTTGATTCTAACATACTGCAAATATTTCAGAAGGCTACATAACTCATTCTGTGAGAGCGTAAGAAATTCCTTTAAGCTCATTTCACTGTTTGCTTTGAACCAACTTCTTTCAAAACGGTCATATAAAGGGGAACATAATTCTTCCCTTGCCTGGCAAGAGCAGAAAGTGCCTCTGCTGTGAAAAGGCAAAATGGTTTGAACTGTTTTTGCAATCAGCCTTTCTTGGTGTACGAATTGATCAGTCATGTGGGAGCAAATGTCCCACTTGCGGAGACAGTCGTGCTCGCGCTGAAATGAAGGAGAACACATAACCTGGGGTGGGCCAGGCCCCTCAGAGCACAGGTTTGCCATGCCTTTTCATGTGAACAAGAAATAAAAACTAGACAAAAGGCACCCTGTGTACTCAATATTACAGTTTGCTTCTGATTGTGGGGCAGAGCAAGAAGGGAGGAGTTGAGTGCAAAAGAGCAATTGTTGCTCTAAACTCAGATTGAACTGAGAAGTCAACAAATGAAAATTAGTGAAGTATCCTGGGAATTAAAGCGTGGAAAGATTTATCTGGGAAGCAAACAATTAGAGTGATTTTTTAAGAGAGACCCTTAACTTCTTTAAACTTGTGATTTAAAGTGCCTCTTATTGTCTCCAACCCTCTGATCCCTGGAAGTAGAGATGGTTTTTCATGGAAGGAGCATGTTTTACCAACCCTGTACTATGTACGCCTGCCTTAGACACCTGTGAAGAGCCACTCCTGGCAAGGTGAGCTAGTGGAGAGCCTGTACATACGATGTACAGCTGCCCTGCTGCCCCACTCCCGAAACATGAATATGGTGGTTACTGGGACAGTTCTTCCGGTCACTCTGCTTTTTCCGATATTAAAAGTCTATACACTTGTCCTGATAGCTTTTCGCTTGTTCGTTTAATGATTGTTTATTCAATGCCTAAGTGTTGATTAGACTAAAAAGCTCCATCAACTCTCAAATTATTTCACTGTGCTTACAAAAAAAAGAAGACAGACACCATTGGTCAACGAGATCTTTGGAACCAAGCTCCTACTGATGCATTTATAACCATCTGCAGCATATACTCTTCGTGTCAGCAACTTCTTACAAAACCTACTAAACATTTTAATCCTTTGTAAAATATGCAAGGGAGTATCATGCACAGAATGTATGACCTAGATTGTTGAAGTGTTAGGAACTGTGTTTCAATAGCTCTAAGATCTTAGAAAATCCATTTCCTACAAGCAGAAGAAAATAAATCTTCCCCTGACTAATTCCATCATTTACCTCTGCCTGTGACTGGGACACTCCCTGCACTGCCTTGGCCTGAGTGTTGTAGATGGTAATTTTCTGGCAGCACCTTGACTCCCATCTAAAGATCTTCAGTGGTATAGAAATATACATAATTAATTTATGCAAAGTAAACAGTCTAGTTTGTGTCCGAGTAATTTGGAGGATTACTCTAGGTTTTAAAAATATTTCTTTTTGAAGTTGAAATGTTTAGTTGTAGCCCCAAGCACAACAGTTGTGGAAAAGCCTGAGGCTGAAGCTGCACTGCCTTTGGATTTCGGATAGCCTGTTTTGTACACATGATGTTTTCCTTTCACGAAGCTGGAGAGTTAAGGTTATACAAGTCTATTTTGGAATTAATTAAAACACTTTGGCTTTACAGCCTGACAGTTTATGAGCATTTAGGTAAATGTATAGGCAGCAGTTCAGATTTATACCTTTATTATCAGCCCGGATATTTTACCTTTGAAAAGTAATCTGACTGAAAGGGCTGGAAGAGCCTCTTTCGGTGAGGTCCCTGGTTGCTGACTAGACACTATTTGAAGATGTCACGATGCATTTTTCAATGAGGACAGGACAACTGTCCTGTATTTATTTTCTCCATAAAACAGACCCTAACGTTCAGGGCCCCGAACGGTGCTTAAGCACGTAAGGGCTGCTCTGTTTGCCTACAAAGTCACTGCCCTCCACCCTTCCCGTTCGCACCTTATAAAGCCTTGCATCACAGCAGCTCATAAAACCCAGTTTGAGTGAAATTTGGGGTGGGAGGTGGTAAGCCTCAAGCACCATCAAAGCATTGTTCTTGGGGTTTGTTGCAGGGAAGGTGTGCACCTGCAGAGCTGAGGACATCCGGCATGCCCTGGGCACTGGGGCCAGCAGCGTGCCAGGCTGTGGTGGGAAGCCTGGGTGTCTGAGTAGACTTCTGAACCACCTGCTGCTTTCTGAGGGATCAGACATCATCTGCAGTTTTTCCACTGGGGTGCCTTTGTGGAGAGGGCATCCGGTTTGGTCCTTTGCGCTGTCACCTCTGCAGTGGCTGGAGACCACG
>NW_010423858.1:43978-45086 GCF_000710305.1 Buceros rhinoceros silvestris
GGTTGGTCCTTGGCGCTGTCACCTCTGCAGTGGCTGCTACCATAGCCCTCCCTTGGTGGCTAACGTGGCCTGAAGGAGCCCCCACTGCTGCACTGTGGTGCCCAGCTCCTTCCCCACCAGCCTCCATCCCCGCTGGCTCCCTCTGAGCCGAATGTGCTGCCTTGAAACCAACGTGATTTGGTTTGTCCTCACTTGCAGGAAAACCCAGCTTTGCCCCTGGGGCGGGCAAGCTTCCCCAAGGCGTGTCCACCCCACGCAGCCTCGGAGCCAAATGAGCTCATCTGCCCCATGTTGGGTACCTGTGGCCCCACTGCCTCCCCAGTCGGCTCCAACCCTACGGTGGGCAAGCAGCACCCACTGTGTGGGAAGGAGCAGGGAAAATCCCCCTGGGCACTCCCTCCCGTGGGATGTGGGGCCAAAAAAGCCACCAGTCTCATTCTGCCATTGCCTGTCACAGCTGAGGTTACCCACCAGCTACATTCAGGGACCAGGTTCGTGGGTCTGACCCTTTCTTTCCCCTTGGTCAAACACTCAGCTCCACAGTTTGGGACAGGGAGAGGCAGTGCAGAGGCAAGGCCATCCAACCATGGCACATTGCTGGGTGAGGTTGGTTGCACGCTGTCTGTGAGCAGATTTTCTACCTGGCTGAGCTGGAGTCCAAGTACGGCCAGCCAGAGCAGCTGAAGAGGCAGCTCCGTGGTACCTGGGGCCATGCAGCTGCCTGGGTTCCCCAGAGC
Source organism: Buceros rhinoceros silvestris (assembly GCF_000710305.1). NCBI lineage: Eukaryota > Metazoa > Chordata > Aves > Bucerotiformes > Bucerotidae > Buceros > Buceros rhinoceros. Next base: position 44,716 of record NW_010423858.1, read on the forward strand.
AGTAACGTGCTCATTTCTACGAAGACAGGGGCACAGAACCTGCACAATCACTTCAAAGGTGCGTGCACACCGAGCTGGAGGCATCATTACGTACCGCATCTGGTCCCTGAAAGATCTAATAACAGCAACCAGCGATTACAAAGCTTCCTTGGGGCTATTTGAAAGGAAAATGTTGGCTTTTGCTACCTGGATTCATAACTGATTTTGTTTGTCTGTTTAATGAAGCATTTGCATTTCCCCTGCCTGGGCTCTGGAGCCTGGTCCAGAACAACACCCCGTGGTGGACTCCCACTCCCCAGAAGAGTCCCTTCCTGGCTGCCTGCGGGGACAGGGAGGCAGGCAGGCCGCCAAAACGATCTGCCACGCGCGGG
>NW_010423858.1:45130-50362 GCF_000710305.1 Buceros rhinoceros silvestris
GAGGGACGAGAGGCGATGGCAGCCTGCCACAGCACTGTGCCATGCACGGCTGGCCTCACTGTGTGGGCAGAAAAGGTTTGGCGGGTCGAGAAGAATGTGACGATTCTCGGAAATGCCTCTGCTGAAGCTATCACTGTTTTCCAGGCACTGAACTCCTGAACAAAAGGCCAGGAGCAGATCACTGCTGTGCCTGTGCCACCGTCAAAGGTGGCCTGTGTCTGACCTGCTACGAAAGCAAACCCAAAGTCAATTTTACACTAACCTGCCAGTCAAGTGTCCTTTCTTTTTCACAGCAAAACCTGAAGTTTAAAAATGAGTTTTTATTCCAGATCAATAGTAAACTCTGGGTTTCATAATTGCCGAGGAATTGAGGTTGCTTAAAGACCTTTTTCAAGATTAATTTTGAGTCCATCTATGTAGCATGGTCAACGTGATTTCTATCTTCCACTACCAGGAGAAATCTCAGATGTATTCATTTTATGCTGAGCTGTTTGCTTAAAAAGTCACTGTTCAACTCTTTTAGACTTTTTCGATCCTGTTTCCTCTTCATGCAAAATTCATGGCGTAATATTTTGAAACTCTGTGTTACACCCAGGTGTGTGTTTCTCCATAATGAGGGCTCATGCATTTCAATGTATAGGTAGTATTTTTGTGTATGGAAAATAAATTGAATTCCCCACAGAAATTTTCCAGATTTAACATCTATACCTACTGTCCGTGGAGATAATACGTTGGGAACGGAATATTCTGCAGAGCATTACAGGAATGCAGTTTTAAGTCCTTACTCAGACAGAACTGCTGCTGATTTCAGAATTTCTAGGCAAGCGAAAAGGATAATACACCAAAACCACATTCTCAAAAATGTACAAGCTGTTCTACGAGAATTATCAGGATTTACTACATGCATTTGCTCAAGCTGATAAAGGGCTACATTTTCAAACCCAACTTTAAGTGCCAAAATCTTTTGTGTCTACTAATTCACTTTGTACGTACACACCAACATTTTATAGCCTTGTAGTTTCTCCTGCCTGCTATAAATTTCTTTAGAAGGGATCAAGTTATACACGCTGAGATTACACAAAAAATGTTGAAATCTTGGCCCTGCTAAAATGAGTGGGAGTATTGCCTTTGGCTTCTGTAAGTCCAAGATTTTACTCATGAAGTTTAAAGAACAAAAGGATTTCTCTAGACTTAAAAGTGTTTTTCTTCTCCTTACTGGCATTCAACTCCCTGCAACACCACAGGCTTGGGGAAGAGAGGCTGGAAAGCTGCCCAGCAGAAAAGGAGGGAGTCGGCTGAAGATGAGCCAGCAGTGTGCCCAGGTGCCCAAGAGCATCCTGGCTTGTATCAGCAATAGTGTGGCCAGCAGGAGCAGGGAAGCGATTGACCCCTGCACTCAGCACTGGTGAGCTGCACCTTGAGCACTGTGTCCAGTTTTGGGGCTCCTCACTGCAACCAGGACATTGAGGTGCTGGAGCACATCCAGAGAAGGGCATCGAAGCTGGTGAAGGATCTAGAGCTCAAGTCCTGTGAGGAGCAGCTGAGGGAAATGGGATTGTTTAGTCTGGAGAAAAGGAGACTCAGGGAAGACCTTATCACTCTACTCTACGTCTACCTGAAAGGAGATTGAAGGGAGGTGGGGGTTGATCTGTTCTCCCAAGTAGCAGGTGACAAGACAAGAGGAAATGGCCTCAAGTTGCTCCAGGGGAGGTTTAGGTTTGACATTAGGAGAAATATCTTTACAAAAAGAGTTGGAAGCACTGGAACAGGCTGCCCAGGGCAGTGGTAGTGTCCCCATCCCTAGAGGTATCTAAGGGACGTGTAGATGTGGTGCTGAGGGACATAGTTTAGTGGTGACCTGGCAGTGCTGGGTTAGCAGTTGGACTTGATGATCTTAAAGGTGTCTTACAACCAAAATGATTCTGCGATTCTGTGGCCAGAGGTATACTGCACTTTTTGATTATATTTTTTAAACATGATATCACATTGCTTCAATAGAAAGAAAAGGCGATGCTTGGAAGTGAAAGAGAACAAAGTGCCCAGTCTACTAAGAAACGGTAATTATCCTTTTATTCAGCAGAAATTGCGCTTAGTCCTAAACCTAATGGGTTGCTGATTCTGAGAAGAAGCAGGTTCTGGCCAAATTTTATGCTTTAGTACAAGCAGAACGATGCCTATATCGTTCTGCTTGTGTGTCAGCACACGCACACAAAACAGCTTTCCAGTACCTATCGACTCATTCATCTGACTTTTAGGGCAGCAGGACAAAACTAAACTGGAAACTAAACTATGGAAATGTATCTTTCCCGCAAATTCCTTTCAGTTTGTTCATTGTGCATTTTTGTCCATTTATGCCTATTTTCCACGCAGATGACCAGACTTGAAAAATCTTTACGTCAGTCCTCACCTTGGGAAGAGATGGAAATAAGTCCTCAGTCACTGGATTAGACGTCTTTGTCATCTGTGTACAGCTAAAAAATATCCGGAAACTCACTCAACTAATTTCTATGCTAGGCTCATCCTGAATTCCTGTAACATGTCTAAATAATTGTGTTTAGGAATACATCTTCAACAGAAATTCAATTGAATTATTACATAATTACACTGCCTATTGGGTACAAAAACTCTGGCTCAACTTAGTCATACTTGCAGATTGAATTAGCTGGCTTATCTCAGATGAGAGGCTAAAACAAGGTCAGACCTAAATTCTGTCTAGCTCAGGAATCCCCTGGCTTCACTGTGGTGGTAGAGGCAAGCTATTTGTTCTCTGTTTCCCTTCATTTCTCTGTTTCCCTGATGGGCCCTGATGATCTTCCACAGTCACTAGAGAGCTAGCGTGGAGCCACCCAGCTCAGTGCGGGACCTCACGGCTGCGCTCCTGGGGTCTGGCAAGGCCCAGCAGAGATTCGTATGCTCGTATTGCATGGACATACGTAACTGCACACCAGGGAAAGGCACGGCTTCGGTTTGGGGAGTACTTAAAACACACAGAATCTTGGTGGAATAAGACCTCTGCTACTTACACTGGAGCTGAAGCTGGCCTCGTTTCAGATGTCCACGTTCAGTCTTGTTCTTGTCATTAAAAAACCTGGGCTGCCAATCCAGATAGGCACCCTGCAGTCACACTCATTTTTATTTTGTTGCTAGTTCATCTGTCCTTACTGCACTAGACCAGAAGAGTATTTCTAAGACCGTAGGTGGCCTCAGGGTTAATTTTTCTTGGAGACAGTGGCGCTATTGGCTCATTTTGAGGACATCTCTGTAGTCTGCATTCCTCATAAAAGTGAGGAATGAGTTTCCTGCCTGAAAACCTTACGAGGTGGGGGTGATGTGAATGGATTTTGGAGAAGGTTTCTATCTGCTTCAGACCCTTTGTAAGAGTGCTGGCAGAAAGGCCTTGCTGTGCCAGCGAAGAGCAGTCCTTTTTCCTCCCTGGGAGGGAATGCTTTCTGTAACAGGTAAGGCACACACCACACATCAGCAAAGTGGTGTGCTTCCTATTTTATTCCCTTTGTCTTCGAATTAACTATCACAGAGAGGCTACAACTGCTTTAAAAGCAGTCCTGTGGACTGTGCCTTCCCAAGGCTGCATGCTCTGAAATGGAAGGAACTGTTCATTTGCTTGTTATCAGCCCAGCCTAAATGGGAGCTTGATTACTTACTGAGTTCTTAAAATAACCCGCTTTATTTGTGTTCCCTTTGCCTGCAGAGATCATTTGGGCCCATACGCGGCACTGATCGGCTTTAAGTTTCCATTTTGTTTGCAAGAACAAGAAGTCTCACATGCCTAAAACTACCTTTTCCTCTCCCTTCTTTCATTAACCCAACTGACAATTGACGTGTTTAACTTTGCCAATATTTAAAAACATAGCATAAAGTTCACAGCAGGCTTATGGGTGGAAAGACTCTCCTTTCCTCCGAGAACCAGCTGGAGCAAAGCCATGTCAAAAACTTCCTGTGAGGAAGATATAACTAGAAAGGAGAGGGGAATTTTACAATGACCCTTTCTGCATTAATAGCAGCTTCAGAGCACTGCCAAGCTCTCTGAGCTGGACCTGGCAAGGTCACACCTGTAATGACTTCCATGAGGGCATTTCTGTGGGCGTATAGAGCTGGATGCAGCTGCTGTGTGGGTGGGGAGCAGGGGGCACTCAGGAGTTAGTTACACAGCACAACGGTTACCACATCACACAGGTGAGAACGTACATGTGGCAGCAAACGTGGGTAATGGGAAGGAACAGTCAGGCCCTCCCTTTCAGTAAATGTCCCCGCTTCACTTCGTACACACCCCTTCTCTCCTGTGAATGCACGTATCAATGATCCACTGAAATGAGGTTATGAGCCTGGATTTCATCCCTGCTCCAAATGTTGTCTTGATGTGCAGCTGCATCCTACCACGAGGCATTAATGCTCCAGAGACCATCGGAGCAAATGGGAGACTTTCCAGCAATGTCTGTGAGCTTTTAACCAGCCACAGGGTGAAAAGTAGAACTCTTGACCTGAGGGTGCTGCAGTGCCGTTGTCTCTGCTGGTGATGGCTACGTCAGCAGAGAAAAACATCTCTTTGCCTCACTCCAGCAGGTAGCTCACGGCAGAACAGTGAAAAAGGACATTTGTGCAGGATATCTAAACAGTGCATTTTGTGCATTGGCCGGGTCTTAAAGCACAGCCCTGTCTGAAGCTTAACTCTGGTTTCCAGCCAGCTAAGCAAAGAACAAATCCTTCCTCTGAATGACCTTCTCAGACTGGTATTTGAATGACACTGGGGAAAAAAATGCCCATTAAAATTTGCAGGGGAAAAGAAAATAGAAGTGTGATGTAATGTATGTGCTGACTGTACTTTACTCCGCCCTGAGTTTTCATCACAGGAGTCAGCAGCTCGGTGCAACACACAACCCAGCAGGAGTCTGTGTGCTGCACCTGCTGCAGGAGCTAGCTTGGCAAGAGTGGTAGCACATGCAGACTATGATTTACCTGGCTGCCCGTCCACTGCGTTCAGCTTGACACTTGATTATGGTTGTTCTACCTTTAGCGTGTTACTGTTTCATGATGATCCCTGTCACAGTCTGTTTTGGTCCTCCTTTTGCAGCCTCTACGTAGCCTCTGTGATCCTTCATCAGTAGCACAGGCTTAGTCTCTTCTGACTCCTTTTCCAAGACTCATTGCTTGCGAGCAGCAAAAAATGTGGAATCCCAGATTTATTGGCTGGGTTAAATGGGCAATGTCCTGCTG
>NW_010423858.1:50488-71155 GCF_000710305.1 Buceros rhinoceros silvestris
GGAATGCTTTGGGCTGAAGCAACACAAAACAGGATACACAGTGTCCTCTTAGCTGTGGCATGTGGGAACAGCTGATATCACCTTCCCCAGGGTGGGAATTTAGTCACTGGGTTCAAAGCACTCAGAGAAATCCACTGTAAATAATCACTGCGGCTCCAAGATAATGAGAGTATGGAGCTTAGGCACTTGAATGAGGGCATGCCCATGTTTCTCCCATGGTAAAAAAGGGCAGGACAGGGAGTCAGCCAGCCAGCTTCCTCCGAGGTACCTTCTGTGGCAACCAGGGAAACCCAGAGGTGTGGAAGGCTCCGGTGGCAGCTACACATCCCTCATTGCCAGCTGCAAAGGAGAGTCCTGTGGTGACCAGGAACAGTACGGTGTTGAAAGCTCGGGTTTTAGGAAGGCCAGGGTCACCACAGGACTTAAAGGTCCCAGCTGCTTCAAATTGCGTCAGGCTGGAATTTAGCAAACAAATATGACAGAACATGCGCATTTGCAAAGCATCAAGTGGTATCTTCAGTGCAGGTCTCGGCTTTGCTATTACCTGCCATCACAGCTTTGTTTTATAGGGCTCTGAGGCACAGGTGTGGGTTGCTTTTGAGGGTCCAGCTTCTCCGATGTTTGAAATATTAAAAATCTTCCGGTCTGCAAGCAGCAATCCTGTTTCTCTAGTTCACGATGCATTCCTTTTTTCTTCATTGTTGTGTAACTATACATCTGCCTGAGCAGAGGGTAAATTTCCACATCAAGACCACACAAAAATCTATCATTACATGCCTGTGGAGATGACACAAGTGCATCATTACTATCCCAACAAAGTGTCAGTGCAAATGCACAGGGACAGTACTGTGGAAAGCTTAAAGGACACAGAAATATATTTTCGGGGGCATAATAGGTTCAGACTTTTGAACTCTGAGATTTGGGCACTGTTGCATAAAAAAGTGCATGGGAAGAGCTGGAGACTGAGGCAAAACATCCAATTACTGTTATTTCAGTCATAAAGGAGTGAAAGGATATGGTTTGCCTTGCTTCTATAGAAGCTCAGATCCAGAGCAGAGGAAGGGACTTTGAGGGCTCCCAGTAAAAAGCAATATGGGAGGTGCAGCAAAGATTTCCAATGCAGGGCTCTGGCCAGAGCTCGCTGAAGCTAATACACAGTTATTTGCCCTGGACTTTGATGGTAGTTTTAGTTGCTGAACCATAGAAACCAATAAAGTCTGGTTCAGTCTCAAACAGTTGGTTTTGTTTTGTGGTGATACCATTCCTTCCCCAGATCAGCTTCCAGGATTGCATTGCCGGTGCTAATGAAAATGTTGTTTTCCTCCAAACTAACAGCAGGGGTCAGAACAGATTTCTTAACATCCAAACTAAGATTCTCAGTTAACTCATGAAAACCATCCGATTTAAAAATCCCAGTTAATCTCATCCTTTCATATGCCAAAAGATTTCAAACAAAACCAATTATTACAGGCGTGAACCTGTTCCTTCATATTAGCTGGAGAAAACATTGAGGCAATCAATTGTCTTTGATAGGTAGAAACTAAATCAAAACTACCCAAAATCTGTTCTCCCTCCATCTAGGAGAACCTGAATGAGAAATCTGTTTAGACATCTGAACAGTACATCCCCAGCAATTTCTTCTTTTCCTATAGGAGAACAACCCCAATTCAGGTTGGAAATTCCTTATACATAGAGTAGAGCATTTTACAGGCTTGTTTTGAAACCCACAGCTTCTCTGTGTTTCCCGCTTCAGCTTGTAACCAATTTACAACTGGAAGGGCTGAGAGCTAAAACCCAGGTAATTCAACAAGCAATTAAACCCAACTCAATTCCATGTGCTAAACGACTTCTAAAAATGGGTTACTGTAGCCCTGCTGAGTAGTGCATGTAGGTTTTTATTCCCAGGGGAATGTCACGGAGGTAATTGCCTTTCCATTTAGTACAAGTATGTTTTATTCTTTGCTGTTTGACTTGGTGTTTTTAAAAGAACCATCCCCATTACTGTGAGAAAAGATATGCTGCTCTTTAGGCAAAGAAGTCTGAAAATACTTGTTAAACAGGAATAGAGCATCTGCCACTAACGTTAACATTAACGTTAACATTAACATTAACATCACACTGCTTTGCAGCTGACTTTTGGGGTTTTTTTCCTGGTCTAAGCGGAGTTCAGCTGCATAATTTCAGGACTCTGTGCACACTCCAGCTTCTGCCGGTATTAGATTAAATATCTTATTTTTCATTCGCCTAGCTCTGTTAAGCTCCTCTTCACAATTTTCCACCTAAATCATCATTCACAATCATGACTAACAGTAACTCATTTTTGTCGCCTGCATATGTTGCCATTTTGCAGTTTGCTGGGAGTTTTTAGTCATTCATAATATTAGTTTGATCTGAATTACATCTTTCTGAATGTGCACGTTTAAGCAACCTCCTTCATTTCCAGTTATTGAAAGAACAGACTGAAAGAAAAACCTATATGTTACCAGACATCCTCTCCCAAAAGAAAATATATATGCAAAGGGATGATGGGATGCAGGGAGGAAAAAAGGAAGGTGAAGACTTGGGTGTCTCTAAAAGGGGAATAGCAGAAAGATGGAAAGAATTCAAAGAAAAGGCAGTAAAAAACCACCAGATGCAGCTTGACTTAGCACTGGGGATGCACTAGTTGAAACTCCTCTGAGGATATTTTTGATCTGAGAGTTGGCTGAAACGAGCCTGAAAACTGTAAGCAAAGAAGTTGGCTTCTGCTGTAGGATTTCTACTGGCTTCAGTGCAATGCGGTTTTGTCCATCTTTTGCAAACAAACAGGTTTCTGTCACAGATCCCCAGTTCCCCCATCAGTTTCTGCTCCTAACAGAAAGAGCCAAAGGGGCCCCGACTGCAGCTGATGGCTTGGATCAAAAGGGCTAATGGCATGCTGAGCAAACTGTCGTCTTGCTATGGGAAATTTCATGGGCTCACTGAGGACAGGACTAGAAAGGACCTCAAGAGGTCAATCTCACAGCTTAAAGGCAAGACCAGTTTTACTTAACCCCTCCTGACAGGTGTTACTTCAGCTTATTCTCAAAACCTTTCCTTTCTGGAGCTTCTCCAGTTTCCAAGGCAAGCTCATCCAGATCTTTGTCAAAAGCTCATTAGAAAGCTTTCCTCACAACGAACCTAAATTTTCCCTAGAGGCCATTAATTCTTCCTCTGTGCCTGAGCACATGAAAGAGCAGTTTATTCTTCCCTCTGTGCAGATACCTTTTATGTATTTGAAGATTGCTGGCACCTTTCCCTTCACTTTTCTCTTCTTTGGCCTAAATATTTTCATTTCCTTCAATGTTTCCTCCTAAGTCTTGTTTCTTAGACCTGGTTCTCATTTTTCTCCTCTGAAATACTCCCCACTCCACATCCTTCTTGGAGAACTGCCCCTAAAACCTGACAGCAGACAAACCAACATCTTCACAGCTAGACCCACCAGAGTGAAAGGATTATTTTTGTTTGTCTTACGCATGGCATTCCTGCCTGTACCTCTCACCATTGGGTGCTTTCTTCTCAGCAATTTGTCATTACTGATCCAAGACCATCCTGTAATAACTAAAACACCCAACCTTTTTTTCTAAAACTGCTCCACAGTCACTTTGTGTCAATGGTCCCTATGGACACAAAGAGCAATGTGCTCGTCCCTGCTGAATTGCTGCTAATGTTTTTCTAGACTGGGTCCCCAGCTGGACAAGATTAATCTAAGTTCTGTGACAGTCTTTGAGATGACTTACAGTCCCACACAACTTCATAGTCTCAGAGTAATTGTTAGGTGTCTTTTCTATCTCATCAGCCATTAATGAAATTTGTATAGTTGGCTGCAGGAGAGATCCCTGGGGAGCCCAGCTCAGTACAGTCTCTCAGGTTGATAGTGAGTGACTGAGAAATATTATCTCACTATCTTCCCTTCCTTCCTCTTTTTTAAGAGCTGTGAGTAGATGACAAGGCCATTGGCTGAGCCCTGGCCTGAAGTAAAGCTAACTGAACAGGGCGTGGGAAACCGCTGGACAGGACATGAGAAACTGCTGGACCTGAGAGATAACAATGTCAGAAGCTGACAAAAGTTACAGGTTGCATAAGGGGAGGCTGTTTTTTGCAGGTGGTTAAGGAGGTGTTAAGTGAACAGTGGCCAGAAGTTATCGATAACTTCTATCGATAACTGGAGAATCTTCCAGGGAGCAGGGTCTTGCAAGGCTACGGCGCATGGGTTACCATATTCAGGAACACCATATAAAGACAGTATTACCTAGGCACCAGCACCAGAAATATAAAATTTGGTACAGATGTAACGAAACTGGGTCCAATGAAGAAAAAATAATTAGGGGTGGGTTGTTTATTTGCAAGAAGTCTGGGGTGGAGAAAGAGAGAAACAAAGCCCAGCAAAAAGGATGATTAATAGACGGGAAAAGGTAGAATAAGATACATGAATCACACAAATCAGGATTGTGTATCAGGTGGTTCTGAGCTTGATTACAGCTCATGCAGGGCCACCTACCGAATCTGGTACCGTACCGGCCCACCCTGCCTCTGCAATTGAGAGGACAGGGGGACGGAGGGCTGCTTTCCCTGGCAAATCCAGGGGGCATCCAAAGACAGATCAAGCATCCTGGTGTCACTGGGGCCATGCCTGTGACAAGCCTAATGGCATCACCTTCTTTCCAATAACTTCCTAACACTCCCCCAGAGCTTTTTTTTTTAAACTTGATTGTTATGAGAGCCTGTTTACGGCATGGGTCCGTGTCATGTCAAAGCAGTAAGGACATAGTGTGCTGCTGCTGCTGCTCAGGAGTGGAAATAACAGGCCAGGAAAGGCACCTATTCAAGGCAGTACTGCCACTAAAACCTCCATTCCATCAAACCTTGGACCAAGAATAAAAGAAAATTATTTCGCACTATAGCCTTCTCCTAGCCAAGATTCAGACCCTTCTGAGTGAAAAGTTATGTGTTCCTGCCTCTCATTTCCTTTCTCCTTTAATTCAGTTATTTATTTATCATCCAAAACCAAAAACCTGGGGACTAACTTATTCCATGCAATGTGTTTTTTTCTTCTAGATCTTCCGTAAAACTAAGAGATAATATTTGTCAGTTACTAATTTGTCTCCATTCTGTTTATATTTGCATTCTTTCTGTGATAGATACTTCAATTCACCCTCTGACTTTTTATTTGTCCAAAATGGGAAACTCTGGCCCCAGATGTCAAGAGGAATTTAGCTATTGATCTCAATGAAAATTCCATTTCAGACAGTGATCCTACAGACTGCAAAAAGCTATGCCCAGGGTCTCTGCATGCAGGAGTCTGTCATCCTCATCGCACATCACTTTCATTTTCCTCTTATCCATCTTCAGGTCCAGCTCAGAAATAGTCATAAGAATCAGTAACAGACTGGAAAGATGTGAGCCTTGATATTAACTCTCTGCTTATATAGTTTCTCTGATGTTGGCTTCAGTTACTCGTAACTGGGGGTCATGCTTTCCTGCCAAGTCACTGAGCAACTTCCTCTGTTTAAATAGAATATATAAGCCTTACTCTTTTCCAGAGTTCATGACTCTTTTGTAAAGTGTTTTATGATAGAGTTGTTATAGAATCCACCATCACGGTAACAGCTACAGACAAGGCTTCACTGTGGGACTGGCTTCAAGCCCGTTTAATTGAATGGAAGTTTTTCCATTGCCATCAGTGGATACATACATCAAACCGCACCACACATCCCACTGTAATAACAACGCTGCAGCATTTTGCGAGACTTGTCTAGTCACTGTTTTTGCAGGGAAAAATCAGAGATCATGAAACTAGTCCTGTGCAGAGGATCCACAAAAGGCTTGTGCACCGATGAGGCCCTTAAAATACATTTTGAACGCATTTTCTGAGAGTCTTTGCACTGGTACTCAGCACAGGAGCCATGTTTAGGCATTATGCACACACAAAAAGCCCAGACTTCTTTTTCTCTCTTTCATCCACCATTTTCAGAGACCCTGTTCATGTGAGATTTAATAGTGACTGTTCAGTACTAAAGGTGGAGAAACGTGGAGTATGATCATAGAATCATAGAATCATCTGGTTGGAAGAGACCTTAAAGATCATCGAGTCCAACCGTTACCCCTGCACTGCCAGGATCCCTACACCATGTCCCTCAGCACCAGATCCACACGGTTTTTAAACACTTCCAGGGATGGGGACTCCACCACCTTCCTTTTGTCACAGCGTTAGGTCGGGTCAGCTCATCAAGTCATGGCCTTGCAGTAGTAAAGTAAAGCTTAGCAATTGACTCCAAAGGGCTCGGAACTGCAGGCATTGCTGCGCTTAAGCATGGGGTAAGCATGGGGATACATCCCCAAGCACGTCTGTATCCTAAGCAAAACCACGCCACAGCTTTAGCAGTCGCCTTTCTGCAGAGAAAGCATTTCACTGGACTTCATGATGAAAGAAATAGCGTGGTTTCGTGTGGCATTGGTTTGCATATGTGCACCGTGTCCTTTGAGGTTACATTGGTGACATTTAACCCAGCAAGTGAAGCACGTACTGTGTAAAAGATCATTTGGGAGGTGGTCCTGTTGGAGACAATTAAGGAAAAGGCTAAATCAGCAGATTGTATCATATTTAATGGAGTCACATTAAAATTGCGGTCCGTTGTGAGGGGTGTTGGATTTGAGAACAGCTTTTTTGATGTCATATTTTTAAGCCTTACAGAATACATTTATTATTAGAGGAAAGCATAATCTTGCTCTTAGGTACTCGAGATGACTCAGCTGTTGTGTGACTGGATGAATCAAAGTACACTCGCAGAGTCCTTGCCCATGAAGTTTAAGGTGAACACCTAGAGGCACTCACGTGAAACTTGGAATGCACTGTAGAGATTGCTTTTTATAGAAACAATGTTAATACACCCTTGTGCAGGAAGACCTTTTTTCCCCACTCCTTCAGGTTCGGATCCATTCTTTGTAGCCTGTCTCCAAGAAGTGACCAATGCCAGATGCTGCAAAACAAGGACCGGAAAATTTTAGGCCTTACTGGACAAGAGGAAAGCTTTTTCCCGGTATTAGTCTGAAGCACCAGCTGGCCTAACTTCTGAAGCATGTGAGGGAAGGAAAGGGGAGAGGGAGCGCTTTCATGAATTCCCCTTAATGTAGATGTGAAGTGCTGATTTTTGTTTCCCGTATGAATGCAGAGTTATCTTCGCTCCTATTAAAAATGATCACAAAAATTTCACTGTGAACAAAAGGTTTTATGTCATGAAAACAACAAAAAATCTCTCTGGCAACTGCTAGGGGAAACTGGACTGCAGCTAACACTGAGCGATCAGTGCCCAGTTGTACTGGTCATCTGCTTTCTTAAAGCTTCCCTGAGTGCTCCTCATATGGGAGTATCTGCTTTTTCAGTGGTGGCTGTTGTTGCCTGGGCCTGAGGGAGTTTAGCAAATTAATTAAAAATTGCACTATTTTATTTGCTATGTTTCTGTTCTTAAAGCAAAAAAGCCTGTATTTCAAAATCCCTTCAGAATGGATAAAAGAGTAAAGAGAGTGCCTCAAAGCCCGTATTAGCATGCCGATTCAATTATAGTGTAATTAGCCGGAACTGTTACTTGTTGAAATCCTGTCAACAAAAATAACTCCCCATTCCCCTTACTCTAGCACCTCCATCTTCTTGACATGGATTTTGAAAGACAGACCACCTTCCCCCCGCCCCTTTCAGGCTGAAAGCAAGGAATGAAACACAGATGTGTTAACCGCTGTAAACTGCAGAATGGTGGGAAATGGTGGAAAAAGGAGAACAAAGCTGTCCTGACCAACCCGTGGTTGCTCTTCCAGGGCAGCATGGGACCCTTGGGCAGACTGGACCCTTCTTTCCCCAGTGTAATGCTGCAGTCTGCCACTGCCTTCCCTGATTTACGCCAGTCCGGGCAGAAGGAGGCCCACTCCTGGCAAGATTTATCTGCAATTCATTTAGAAAAGAGGCAGGTCCTCTCCTCTGACCTAATTGAAAACAGACGACCTCCTCATAATTGTGTGTTCTAACCGGCTCATGTGCATTAACAGAGGAAATTGGAGGGGAACAGGGTTCTGAGTTGTCATTAATTTCCCGCACTTGAAGGTGGATACACTGGGAATGCTGGCTGCTTATATACGTCTTTTGCATTGTTCTGCCCCTCTATGTTAGAAGCTTGAGCTCAGGTAAAATACTGAGGAAAAAAAAAAAGCATTTTCTGCTCTATTTCTAGGCAGGTATGTAGAAGGATACTGTTTTTCCCAAAGGCATCTCATAACCTGTTTTGTTTTTTAAAAAATATGAGAGAACTTGTAATACCAGAAGATGACTGGAGTTAATACTGCTCATAATTTTGCTCCTTCAGAAAATTCTTTACATGTGCAGTTCTGCCCACCTGCAAGGACCCCTGCAAGAAAGCGGTCTGCTTTGGTTCAAATACTGCAAAGCTGAAGCAGAAGGTGGCTGCTTGGGGCACTGCTTTCGTCCAGGCAGGGTGGCCAAGAACACCAGCAAAGGCCAGTTTCTGCTGCTGTGGGGTCTTGCAGCCTCAGAGGGAAGCAGAGTGTCTCACAGAGCCAGGAGAGCATCTGGCAGGATATGAAAAATCAGATGCCAGGAGCAGGGGAGTGCCTCACCTCGCCAGCTGCCACCACTCATCTGGGGAAGGCGTCAGGAACTGGCAGCTGCCCCAGAACTTGGAGTAAGCAGAAGCTCTTGGCGTCGCGCCATGTCCCAGCAAGCAAATATTTCAGTGGTGCTTCTACCTCTGTATCTGTTTGTGGGACCACCCTCCCCACATCTTCTGCCCACCCCCAAGGGCCTCCCCAGGGAGGGTCTACTCTGGCTCCATGGCAGCCGTCTCAGAAAAAGACACCTTGATGCTTCTGTTGGTGGTCCACTTGGAAACATCTTTAAGGAAATGAAGGCTTTATTGTCCTTGCACTGTGAAAACACTGTCACAACCTTTCTCTTTTCTTGTTCTCTTTTTTTAAAAAATATTTTTCTCTACTATTACTCCTCTCCTTCTTCATTCAAACTTGGGGCATTTGAACCACCTTGAATAGGTATGTAAAATGCTGTTTTTCCTAATTTGTCCTCTACTTCTTTAAAACTAACTCTCTCTAACTTTAAGCCTGCAAGGGCCTTTAAGCGTCGTTTGAGCTTGAGCTCTGAAGCATTAGATAGCTGGCTCTGTTCAACCCAAAACCTTCAGAAATTCCAGGGCTGAGACAGTCCTGAGGGAGCCAGTCTGGATACACCCAGGGAGAGCCCAGCCCCAGCACCGCGTCGCAGAGTCTGGTGTAGGGGGTCCATACGGGGTCTGCATGTCTCCCTCCCAGCAGCCTGCAGGCTTCCCTGCCTTGTTTCCCGGTTTTCCATGGTGAAAGGCATCAGAGTTGGGTGCAGCATATGGAGCTAAGCTGTGTTTGTTTATATACCTACGCAATAAAAACTGTGATTTGGAATCCAGCTGTCTTTACGATTTCCTCATGCTACTAATGAGAAAGGCTTCCTTAACAGTGTGCCGTTAATTGTTATCAAGGCTGAACAAAAAATAAATTCACAGCTTGTAGATAGGTGTTACATGCACCTGATTCAAAGAGATGACAGCGCGTCCTGGCCTTCAGACTTAAACTCACAGCTGGGTAAAGATGCGCAACTTTACTGAATTCCTCCTCGTCACCGCTAGTACGGAAAGGAAAGAAGGCTGAAGAAGGAGAGGTTGGACTGCCAGGGAAAGCATTCTGCAGTAACTCTAGCCTGAACTTGTCTATTTCTGTAAATGGATATCCAGTAAAAAACTTGATTTTTTCCAAAGCTCTTTTAAAATAACTTTGGTCCGGATCTCTTCTGTCTACAACTTCAAACATTCAACAAATAGACAACAGGATGGGGATGAGAAATCCCCTTTTCAGTCAGCATCTTGGGGAACCTTACATCCTACAAAGTCATTACATGTTCTGGACACAGAGTTACATTAAAATAGTACAAAATCAGCAATGAAACTTCTAGATGGTATTTTAAGCCTGTGTTTGTATTTTAAATGTTTGCTGGGAACTCTCACGCAGTCAAATAACTGAGTTATTTGAAAGTCACCATAGGATTTGGAATCTTGATTGTATATATCTGGTTATATACTGAATGTTCTTAAGCAGAAATAGAAATTACTTTTAATTGCAATCAGGCAGCTGTACATACCAAAGTCACCGCAATATGCTAAAGAGTATGCTAATGTCCCCCAGCATACGCTGTGCAGGGACACCAGGACAGAGAGACATTTTTGGACTGGGAAGTAAAACACAAAAGATGGAATTCTGAACTTCGCTGAAGACAGCAGAAATCTGCAGTTCAGCCACTTGCCCGGGCTCAGCCTGCCCCACCATGTAGCAGCCGGGCCCTGGGAACCGTGGCCCCGCTGAAGCTTTCTGCTGGCTTTCTGCCTGTACGCGGTGTGTGGGGGGTCTCCCAGCTACATGCAAGTTCTGCCACAGTGATGAAGGACATCTCACAGCTCCTTTCACAGCCTTTGCTGTAGTGTCTTTCCTAGGAGTTTGTTCACCAAACAGTGGTTATGCCATGAACGTACCAAGGTAGAGTCTTCTGGAAAATTGCTCCTTATCAGGTGACATTTCTGGAAGCCAGCGAAACTGGGGGCCTTCTTTCAAGGCTGGCATGCACCACCAAAACGGGTGACGCTTGAATTATTACCTGTGTTCTTTCCAGGTCCACTAATGCATGTGAAAAAGGGAGCCTGCCTTCACTGTTATGGTTAACTGCAGAGTTATTGATGGGAATTTTAAAGCTATTTGTCAGGCGGAGGTTTGGGGAACCAAAAGGGGCAAGACTTTTAAAGCAAGTCTGCTGGGTGCTGGCCAATCATGGAGACCACGAATTGAAAGTGGGTGGTCTTGGAAAAGAGCCAGTTGAAACAGGGCCAGGAGATGGTTTCATTCTTGACTCCAACACATTAATATTTTGTCTTTCTAGCAAGGGTTATTTCTTCTCTTTATTCTGCAGTTCAGCACAAACGTCTCCCTCATTTGCTAAAATCTGTGGGATGATGTGTTCCACTCGCCAGGTGCAACACAGTTGACCAGAAAAATCACAGCAAATTACTAGAAAGGATAGACCAAGAGTAGGCCCAAGAGAAAGCCTCACACCTGCTAAGTCATCCAGCTACGAGAAAACTTGGCATTAGACCCTCAGAAAGGTGTGTAAAAGAATCCTGAAAATTACAAAATAAAGCAGCTGACCTCAGTGGGACCTGCCCACACACTGAGCTTTGAACCCTACCTTTGCAGAACTAATATAGGACTCGTGTGAGGTTTTGCTGTCATCCCCTTAGCTGCCACCAAAGTTTTCAGCAGAGCAGCTTGACATTATCCTGGCAGTAGGAGGGACTGTTCCAATTTTTAATTTTTATATACTATTCTTGTTTTCGGTAGGGATTGGGTAAGTGCATATATGCTGCGTAGCAGTTTTCAACAATTACCAACCCCTGATTCCAGTCGAGTTGAGCGATGCCCTGCATCACCATGTTGGTGCTGCAGGGAGCCTTCCAGGACACGGAGTCCCAGGTGTGTCTCCCACGACTGAATTTTGCCCTGAGTTACAAATGTATTTTAAGGAGTGTAAGTTAAGAAGCCTGGCTAAGCAACGTTGTGGTCCTCATAAGCACGGTCACTTGCTCTGCCTTGCCTGACTGCCCTTGGAAATCATAGTTTCCTGTCTCTGAGACCACAATAATCTAACTAAAGGGACAAGCATTTGAATCTCACCCCGCATTGATTCCATAAATGGTTTCATTCTTATATATGTCACCTTGAAAGCCTCAGTGTCTCATTCATGTTTAAGCACGGCGGAAAATTTTATTTGTTCCCATAATTGGTGCCACTCCAGTTTCTTGTTACTAGACTATTGTGTTGCGATAAGGATTCAGGTGAGACGATTCAGGTGAATTGTAGTGGTGATTTGGAGGCCATATGACCCTTTGTGGGAAAATACTGCACGGTATCTTACATGTTATCTTTATGTTTTTCAAAGGGGTGCAGCTATAGCTCTACCAGCTACAAATAAGCAGAGCTGTCAAAGTCGGAGGATTTGCAATTACAGTGTGAATTCAATTGAAAATTTTATTTTTCCTTTTTAGTACTTCAAATTTACCACTAAATTTCAAGGCTTGATACAGAGCATTTCAGAAGAGCTTGCTGGATGCTGCTTAGGGCTAAGAAAATAAAAGTGATTTTTTCAGTACCTCGGCCAAACAAAGCAAATCAGCTCAAAATCCCTCTGGAGTGAACAAAGTTATGATAGATTTCAAATTCATTTCTTCTGGGAGAAAAAAAAATCAAAATCAAGCGAAGGCATTCTTTTCTTTACAAATATGACCCCTTCAACCTGAACAAAATGCTGATTTGTGGACTTGTAGAAGAAAAGCAAACAAAAAGGAAAGCTAGGGCATTAAAAACTGCGAGAAACGTTCCCCTTTTCTAGCTGTTTCAGGGCTGAAAGGACTCACTGGGGTGTGGGTAAATTTAGTTCTTTTCCTTCCTCTGCTTGAGGAAAGTTTGCTCCCATCTCCCAACTTCCAGGCAGTTTTGTGAATCTCTTCCCCAAATAAACGTACTTCCATCCCAGACAGTTCTGAAGCCGCTAGACGATTCCAGAGAGACCAAGGCCACATTTTTCAATACATTTACTATTTGCCACTATATATATACATGGCTCTGCCCCACTATAGCAGAGAGTCTTACAAATATCACTCATCCAGTGTGTTAAATGTCTCTTTTTAAGTTGCTTTCCCATCCTCTAAACAGGGAAAGCGGGTAAGTCCAATCAAAGGGCTGCCTGTGAAGCTGGGTTTAAAATGCCTTTCTTCAGCCATCGAAGGCTTTCAGCGGGATGGGAGTGGCCAGATGCACACAGAGATCTGGCCACCTCAGGAACTCATCTGAAAGGGACCAAAGGGAGACAAATGTCCTGAGACCACAAAGCATGCAGGCTTCCTCACGGCAGCGTACTGGGAAAGGGAAAAAGCTTCCGTGTTTTCATTTCCTGCTTGAGATTTTCATCACACTCACACAGGATGGAGAGCGAGAGGGAAGGCATTGGTAGTTGTTCTGATTTGAACACCACGACGTCTCCCTGTGGAGCTGATTTTCAGACAAAAAGTTCTTGTAATCACTGCTGACAGGGTGCAGCAGTTGCTGCCTAAGGCTGAGCCCAGCAAGCTGTTGCATCCAGCCATGCAGGACTGGGGATGGGCAGCACCACAGGCACTGGGACAAAACCCAGCACACCCTGCAACAACAGCAGGAGACAACCTCTCTAGAGAAGAACATTCCTTTTGGCTGCGCTGGCTAGCAGTTGACCAAGGCAGTGAATCCTAAATGTTCTGCAATCTTTTAAAAAATCTTTTCCAGCATAACAATACTGTTTTCCATGTCTGACCGTTTTTGTATTCTGTATATATTCTGTATTCTGTTTTGTATTTTGTATTCATAGTGAAACTCACACCGCAGTCATACTTGTGATATTGTGTCTGTTAATGGAAAAGTATTTCCTTTTGCTGGCTCTACAGCTGTGGGATCTGCGTCCAATGGTCTCTTGTCCTTCTGTGACTGAAAGCAAGACTGTCAGGTAGGTGTGTCTTCCTCCCATGTGCTATGTCCTTGTTTAACATGTAGTACCACATGTCAGATGGAAGCAATGAGAGACTAAAGCCAGGCTCTGCCCTCGCTGAGGAGAACAAAGACAAGCACATGTGGAGGAACATAGGCAGAAGAGGAGAAATCTTCAATCTCTGCCTTCATCTGCCTTGAAGGACCTTTATCTACCACCATGAAAGAGCAAGAGAGAGCCATGGCTACGTCTGCAGAGCAAGCTACTCAGCCCCTGGTGACAGCCAGCAAATGCTAACCAAAGAAAAGGCCCAACATTTATGGGCTCCTAGGTACAAAGCACAGATGTAAACAGAATATCCTTTAGCAGAAGAGAAAGCAAAGGTCAGTCTGTGTGAAAAGATAGTTTTAGCTATCAGCAGCTAAATTGGTCTTTAGATGCTGGTGAGGTATTTATGGAGCTTCTGGAAAGGGATTTGAAAATATGCTATAATTACGCATTTGAACTGGAATAATGTTATGATAAATGATCTTATGGAGGTCCCAAACACCTTAAATAGTCACTCTGTGCTCCTAAAGCAGAATGTTATTGGCTCTGATCTTGATTTAATGTCCTCAAAAGGGGCTTTAAAAACAAAGGCAGGACAGAGAAGTCAAGCATCAAGTTTTTATTTCAGAATTTAAAAGCCTAATGAGGTAAAGGAAGCTACCAGGAGAACTCTAAAAAAGAAAAAAGGCAAAAGGTTGAACAGTCAACAAACTTATGTAGGAGGTAGCTGCAGATGTGTATGATATACAGCACAGGGCAACTGCTAAGCTTTTTATTTAAAAGTTAATCAAATCCTTTCAAAATAGAAGCAAGAAAGAAGGGATAATTCCTCTTTCTGTACTTCATCAGTTTGCAGAGGGAGAGCCCATCAGCTGTAAAGAGGCTTGATGGCTGTGGCATGCTTGCCTTCTGCGCTGCTAATAGGGTTTTGATGAGGAGTGTGCTTTTTGCCAGAATAATTGCATTAATAAGATCCCTAATGCAGATGGAGCTGAACTGGTGTAAAGGTATGTTTTACCACCAATATAGAATCACAGAATGGTTTGGGTTGAAAAGGACCGTACAGATCATCTTGTTCCAACACCCCACCGTGGGCAGGGACACCTTCCACTAGACCAGGTTGCTCAAAGCTCCATACAAGCTGGCCTTGAACACTTCCAGGGAGTAGACGTGCATAACTTCTCTGGGCAACATATTCCAGTGCCTCACCACCCTCACAGTACAGAATTCCTTCCTTATATCTAAACTAAATTTACCCTCTTTCAGTTTGAAACCATTACCCCTCATCCTATCCCTACACTCCTGGATAAAGTGTCCCTACCCATATTTTTTATAGGCCCCCTTGAAGTTCTGGAAGGCTGCTATAAGGTCTTCCTGAAGTCTTCTCTCCTCCAGACTGAGCAACCCCAACCGTCTCATCCTGTCCTCATGGGGCAAGTGCTTCAGCCACTTGATCATCTTTGTGGCCCTGCCCTGGACACGCTCAAGCAGGTCCATGTTCTTATGCTGGGGCCCCCAGAGCTGAACATCAGTCCGTAATGATGATTATCTGTTTGCTGTAAAATATGTTTTCATCAATATAGCTTCAGCCATACTAAGGTGACCGTGCCAGTGTCCAGCTATCTCAGGCCTTAGCTAAACTGAGAGGGCTTTACTACCACAGAGAAACTTTGCCAAAAGTAGCAAAGGTCAGTCGGTGAAAACACAGGATGGAAACAATTTTATGGAAGTTTCTTCCAACTGCGTTTAGGTCAGAAATTTCTGGATATATCATGCCCTTGAGGTCGGTGAAAACACAGGATGGAAACAATTTTCTGGAAGTTTCTTCCAACTGCGTTACGTCAGAAATTTCTGGATATATCATGCCCTTGAAAATTTTGAAATGCAGAAAGCAAAGGCAGCCACATTTTTTTATCATGGATGACACACCAGTGATAACCTGGTGCATCTTACAACAACCCCGACTTCACCTGGCTTCTCACGTGCGTGGTAGAAGTGACTTCTGCATTACAGGACTGGTACAAAACATCAATGTTAGCAGAAGTACGCCAGCCACAAGTAGTACGCTAGAGGTATCACTTGAGCCTTGGCCTTTTCGGAAATCCTTTCTACCACAGACATGTGTTAATGTTCAGAATGACTGGCTGGATTTTTGAAGAGCAAAGAATCCAAAATGCAACTGGCAATGGACATTTAAATCTTTAACATTTTGGCACCTCCTCACTTGACATGGCTGCTTGTCAGTGTTGAAGGGACCGTAACAATTTACTTCTCCTGAGAGACTTCACGTACATTCCTTCTTTACTGTACTATAAATAACATAACATTTTGACTTAAACTCTTTTTAGATTGGAATAGCTGGCAGGCCTTTTGGAGTCAAATGCAATAGTGACAATAAATGACACAGTGAAAATACCAGTGAGTTTTCCATGGACAGCCTTTTCTCTCATCTTGTCTGCTGGCTTTTCTGACGAATTCAGGACACTGTTTTTTTTGAATTGTCTCTCTAGCTGTTGGTTTCCTGTCTCTGTAATGCAGGCTGGAGCTCAGGCAGGTTTCCCTGTCCTCCAAAGGGCCACTCAGCAAACAAATTGGGGAATCCAAACAATTTCAATAGCAAGATAAAAGCAATCTGTCTTCCTCAACACACTTGACAAACAAATACCCTCATTCACCACATAAAACCTATAGCAACTGCAAACACCCTTTTTCCTCCTTTCAGCTCAGCTTTAACTACACAGAAACTAACTCTAACTCACCATAGGAAAGGTGATCTGTATAAATTTTCCTCTTCCTGTTCTTCTATAACTAAGCTGAGTTTTGCATCATTGTCTATTAAACCAACACTGTTTTCCTGAACCTCTTTGACAGACAAACTGGGTGGGATATACCATGAGATCATGTGGTGAGTCTGTGATGCTGTTATTTACGGTAAGTCCCGAACTCCACAAGCAAAGTTTTGTAGCCTACAGTGAGCTGAACCCTGGAATGTTTTAGGCTGAGCAAATGAAGATATCAAAGTATGGATCCTAAGGAGGCCTAGACCTTAAGAATATTAACAAAAGAGTATTAAATCTGAATTTTCGCATCTTCTGTGTATAGAGTCAATCTGTGGTTTAACGTTGCATTCATGGCATTTTCACGCTGTCACTCAAATGCAGAAACCGATCATGCCAACACACACATATGAATGTTAAGAGCTTTCTAAGTTCCTCTAAGATTTTGTAAGCAGAGGGGATACATCTAAACGGAACAATTATTCTCGCTGAGTATTATGTACAGTAATGTCCTGAATAATTCCAGATGTGTGCTGTCTCGAAGAAGTGAAATCAGTCAAAAATGATTGGTCCAGTGAAATTACAAATGTGTGTGTGGAAATAATAAGCCATGAGGGCCTCTGATTGCTTCTGTGATTTTAAAAGAGCTGCTAGATGGTTTTTGTTTGGGGTGGGTTGTTCAATTAGCATCCTGACTTTGCTTAAACAGCCAGGAGGCTTTCATACACGAATTAACATGTCTTTTTGCAAGCAGCTGGCACAGCATATTTTCGTTTCTCCTTACTAGATCTGTGTACGTGTATGTGTGTATATATCTATATCTGTATCAAATATATCCATGTCAAAATGAATTTCATTGTAAAATGGATGGAGCTGTGACTAGGTTTCAGAGCCTGGCAGGGTCTTAATCCAATCATCAGCACAGTAACGACAGGATATGCCCTGAGTTGCAGCTCGAAGCAGCTCTGCAGCCCTTCCCTCTGGTACAGAGGGACAAAATTAATGATCTATGTTTCTTAATGGAGCCGGTTAAAAGAGAGTTATGTCCAGCTGAGACCCCCACCTCACCTCAGCTGTCTCATGGAAGGAAAAGCTGTGAGCTAGGATGTAGTTATTGATGTGTTATTGTTTTGCTGTTTTTTCTCTTTTCTCTCCTCAAGGCAAAGCAGGGTCCATGTCCACTGGAGGGCTAGCCTTCCCTCCACCCCTGACAGCTGCTGCACAAATGGTAATTCACCCCAGACCACCTGCGTATCATCTCTGTGCAGCACTGATCCTCAGGGCACAAAACTGTCTCCCTCTTCTCCTCTGCCCTCCCACCCCTCCACATAGATGGAGCCTTTATTGCACTCCTTGGTCTCTGCAACTTACACCAGCCCACTCGACCATGCAGCCAAATGCCAGCAACTGCTCAGCTCAGCTCAGCTCAGCTCAGCTCAGCTCAGCGCAGCGCAGCTCAGCTCAACTCAGCGCAGCTTGCTCTTCTGCCTTGGTTCTTCATCCGGCGTCTCCCTCCAGGAAGAAGCTTACAGCCCCCTGACGCTTCTTTTTTGGAGTTCAGAGTCTCTTTTTTTGTGGAGCTGCGCTCACACCCTCAGCTTGAACAGGAGAATGTCTAAGGAGAGCCCAAGTCCAGATAGATACAAAATACATGTCTAGCTCTTGTTTATGTACAGCAAAGGCAAGAGCATGATTGCACCTGTGGATACAAATACATTCAGACTCCAGGGAAATTCAGGGTTCAGACTTGCTGCTGGCCCCTCTTTCCTACTGTGAGCTGAAGGAAAAACAAGCCCCACGGAGCAGCTCGGGGTCTGGGTCTGGATCTCACAGCTGGCTGTGCTTATGCTTAGGAGTAACCAAATCCCATTCTGCGACTAAGATGATTGTGGTGATTAGAGGAACATGCTCCACTTTTCCTGAGCAGTCATTTCATGGCTCTGCGCATCGTGCAGCAGTTGCATGAGAGAAAATACAGTTTATGGGCTGTACATTTGTTGTCTACGAGGGTAATACTTCATAAATAATTTTAATCATTTAAATCAACAGAATCATGAGTTTTCATTTCTAGAGCGAGTAGCTATTTCTTCAGATGGCAATAAACACTCTCTGCAAGCAGATCTTAGTAATTAGACAAAGGAGACGCTAAGAGCATGTCACCAGTGTTAGGAAACTCCTCTTGGGTTTAACCAGCGAGTTCTCAGTTTTATGGACAACCTTAATGTCAGCCATTAAAAATTAGCTGCTGAATGAAAGCTTTAACCAAGACTGGCTATGAGCATAATAAGGAAACTGATATTAATTAGGACCACGTTAGCTTCCTGCTGCTTCCCACCAGGCCTGTTTTATGTCCTTCCCTGCACCGGACACGGAGGCACTGGAAGGCGGGGAGCCGGCCGCTGAAGTCAGCAAGAGCTTTCCTCTGGCCTTGGGTAGAGCAAGGCACTTGGGAATTCACCTGGACTTCTCAATGAAAACAATCACAGAGCTACAGAAAGGACCTTGGTATAAAATACCGAAGTGGTTTTGAGGAAGCATAAAGGCACATTGCAGATTCACCAGGTTTGCTCGATGTACTTCCAGGGCTCTCTGAGGACAACGCCAGCATGAAGTTGTGCAATAGTCACTGGCAACAGACTACCAGTTTGCTGCAGGAAAGCTGGGGGAGCCCCTCGTCAGTGCTCACCTTCGCTTCGCCGCTTCACACGTGAAAGCCGCCCATCCAAGCTGGCCGGCCCTGCGCAACGTGCAGCGCGGCGTCAGGCCAGCAAGCTGTACCTCTGCCAAAACGCGCTGGAGACAGTCCAGCTGCCTCGCAAGCTCTCTGCCCCGCAAATTACTGCAGCACGAGGTTCACGACAACACAGCCAGGTGGACAGTATGTTGCTTCTCATTTTTGGAAGACGAGCAAAGGACTTGACTGACTTCCAGCTAGAGCTGCTGCACATAAATTATGTTAGTGCGTGGAGTATTTGGCAGGAGAAATCCCCCATAGCAGGAGTACAAACACACTGGCCCGAAGCCCCGGTATTTATCCGAACCAGAGGAGCCGTTCAGCACACACACGAGCGCCTGCAAGACCATCCTGCCTGGAGGAAGCTCAAGCCCCAGCCCTGGTGGAGCGGCAGCCCTGAGCAGGGCTGTGGGGAACCTAACCCTGCCTGATGGTTAAGACTCGTGCAATTTTAGTAGCCTTTAGTCACGGGGGATTGCAGCGGACGGGAAGAGCACAGGAATGCTGCTTCAGCTGTTTAATATGGAAGGAGATTGTGCTGTGCTTATGAAACTAATCAGTGTTTTTGTCTCTAGTTTCTGTAACATTTGTGGGGCAGCTGGGCTCCCGCCTGAGGAAACAGGGACTTTGCGGAATTGCGCTCCTATTTGCAGTACTTGTTGTGTTTTCTGAGAAAGAGTGATGTCCTGCTAGAAGGGGGTAATATGACAGGAGAAAGGTCAATGGCAGCTTTGGCAGTTGCTGTACCATTCATCAGAGGGCTAAGTGTATTACCCATCCTGTGACACAGCATCCTGTGACACAGCATCCTGTGCCAGTGACAGCGAGACAATGATAAACAGCTTTGCTTATTCACTGGGCTAGATGCCCTCACCTGGGAGTAAATTTCCCATCCTCTTTAGTGACAAAATTGGAAAAGTGGAAGTGTGTTTGTAAACGAATGAACAGAAGGGAAGAAAACTGAAAAGCTGAAAGTCAGCTCTCCCAACAGGCTTTTCAATATCATACAAACCATGACAAAATGTGAGATCATTCTCTTTTTATCAATCCAGAGAACTCAGAGACAGGACTGGGGGAGTAGGACTGGGCACAGAGTACCTGCAAGGCAGCAGAAGACAGGCCTTGGGAGCTGCAGTGGGGTTCCCATGGCAGGAGTGGGCACAGGGGTCCCACCAGGGGCTGCTCGGGGCCATTCAGGAATGTGCACCCAGGGCCCTGGTTATGGGTACGTTGGCTTTTGCAGCAAGGAGAGGTAAAGGTGAGGAGACCTGGGAAGACAGGTTGCAAAAGTACAACCTGAGCCTCCAAAGGGAGGTCTACATCCCTGGGAAGGCTCAGGAACTTGGGCTGGATCTGGGTATGGAGATGGACAGCACATCTCATAGCTCAAGCACGTGCTACAGGATCCAAAGGCAGAGATTTTTCTGTCATGTGCTTAGTTTCTGGTGGCATTGGGGATGCCTCCATGAAGGGTTCAG
>NW_010423858.1:71268-73798 GCF_000710305.1 Buceros rhinoceros silvestris
GCCTTTTTGCCAGCAGCCCGGGAGGAGACAGGGGCAGCTCATGGGGTCAACGGGACAGCTATGGTAGCCAGGGAAAGGCAGCCCACCCTTCCTTACGGCAAGGTCTGCCTCTACTGATGTGTGGGGACTGACCTCCACGTGGGCATGCTTTGCAGATTAGTATTTTAATGTGACTGTCACCATTGACCTGTCTTTGTGACCAGATGAAGTTGGTTTTAAGGCATTTTCAAAGCAGTAACCACGGGATATTTTTAACTGACTTGTGCTTGCAGGAAAAAAATAGTCACTTTTACTTAAATATAACCTGCCCACATTCATAGGGCATGTCAGGTGGGATGTGTAATGCCAACATGTCCTACAACCGTAATCACATAGCTATGTATGGTGGAGCACCCATTTTATACAAAAATGCCTGTTCTGAGCACAAAGTGAATGTTTTTTCCATACTTAATGCTTTGAGGGGGAGCACCATAACATCAGCTGCGACAGAGGCTTCTGTCTGTTTTGCTGCCATACAACACAGCGGTTTTGGGCAAAACAACACTCTCCCTCTGCATGCAGCAGTTTAACATCTCCTTGTCATGAAGGTGACGCCTTGTACAACACAGAGGCCCTTCCTCCCAGAGGTTTTGGGAAAGAAACTCTTACCAGCATTAACTATTGATGAACAGGGCTGCCCTCCTGGTCATCTGTGCTGTGGCTGTCTTAACGTTTATTGCTCTTGGTCTGGCTGTTGCTGGAATTTGTCACCCCTGTTGCAGGGGTAACCAAGGAGGTGGTATGCCATTGGGTCTGATGGCAACTGTCGTCATTGATGGCCAAGGGGTGGCACACCACCCAGCACACCTCTGTTGCTCTGAGGGGTTTGGCTGGCAAACAGGGCTGCAAGCTGGGGCGATAAATTAACTCAGCCTGGTTCGTGGGAGCTCAACCAGCCATGTCTCTGCAACCAGACCCCCTCACAGCAATTCATTCCTTGTGCTCGTACAGGGAAACCCACTCTTGTGGGTCAGATGGGAAAAGTAGAGTCCCCACAGGCTCAACGGGTAAGCATCTTGCAGACCGAGGATTGTTCTAGGATCACCTGACACTTGGACCGTGTTCCTACTCAATGCCAACCACTCTGACTCTGCCAAGGTGGTTGATATCAGTCTCGGATCTGGCCCTCTGTCTGTACACAAGCCTCCCAATGATTTTAGCCAGATCACAGCACGTGGCACATGGCGTGTTACAGATTTCTCCGTCAAGATTTTGCATTATCCACTGTTGCCAATCAGAAAGGCTCCATCCAGTTTAATCACGCCATTGGCATTGCACTGCTCCACAGACAAGACTGTGGAGCAAATTAATAGGAACTTGGCCTCTAAAAGTAGAACAGTGCAGTATCAAATCCCCCCGCCTTAATTTATGATTAAAAAAACCCCCCCACACTGAATTATAACAAGCCGTTGGAATTGCTATTCTTCCTTTTCCAAGGAAAAAGTTACCATCATAAATAACAAAAAAATCCTACCAACACAGAGCAATATTTCATGCTCCTGTCAAGTGCAGAATTAACAGAAGATATGATTAGGTCTGTATTATACCTATAAAACTCAGGAAAAATGAAGATTTGAAACAGAAATAACAAACAAATCGGAGAATTGGCCAGAGGCACATACAGACATGGTGTACCACGGAGGGATTTTTCCGGCTTTGGCGACAGAAGACATTTGGATTTAGAAACATGTGCTGGGGGCCATCACTTGCTGAGAATGATGAATCCATAACACCTTCCAGTTCTCTTTCAAGGCAGCCTGGCACGCATATGGCCACGCAAGGCTAACACAAGTGGCGGTATTTTATAATCGATGCGACCACTGAAATGTTTTGGTTTTTTTTCCTAGCGTATAATTTGTTGCTGTATTACTGCTGTGGACTCTTTCATACCAGGATGGATCTGGACCTGCTGCATCACCATTTACAAAGCCAGTACATTCACTTCATCATAGGAACCTTTAGTGTATGAATTCCAGTTTAAAAAATGAATGTTCATTGCTGAAGAATAAAACTAAAGAGATGGGGAGGAAGAATGTCTCAGCCTTTCATCTGCTGTGAAGGTTATTGCGGGACGGTGGAGGAGTCATGGATGCGGAGCCGTGTGACGTGACAGCCTGCAGAGCCTCTGACAAATGGACTTTGACAAGAGCAACTGACAAAAACAAGAGCCAGTCCCTGAATTTAAAGGTCTCTCTGCTTTTTTTCCCTTGCTTTCAAGAAGGCTGTATTCAGACAGCTGTTTGATGCAAAGCAGACTGATACATTACCCAGTCCCGGGGGGGATCGGAGGGAGATTAACATAGGATCTAGCCCACCCTCTGGCCTCCCATCTTCACCCCACCACATGTAAGGTGCCCAGCAGCCCTTACCCAGCCTTCTGCCTCACTTCAGTGCTTGTGGGTCATCTCCCACCTCTGAGGGACACGCACTGCATTCACAAACAGGACCTTCCGGATTTCCCCGTGGTACCTAAGGGGAAATTCCCTCAAAG
>NW_010423858.1:73839-79730 GCF_000710305.1 Buceros rhinoceros silvestris
CTGTGAGGAGAGGTACACGCACTGCATTCACAAACAGGACCTTCCGGATTTCCCCGTGGTACCTAAGGGGAAATTCCCTCCAAGCATCTGTAAAACTAATTTAGACTTTTCCTCCTAACGCCCGCATAAATGCTCCTTTTTGCAGGGCCTGCAAAAAATAGACACAGCTCCTAGATGCAGAGAAGACAGTTTATCATCACACTAACCAAAATTAACTCCTTGTTACCCTGCCCTTCTCCATGTGTTTGCTGCAGGCTGCGGTATCCTTGGGAGAGGAACCATTTTCATCACGGGTATTTGCACAGCGCTTAGTGTATATTCCTCACTGGTCCCTGGGGAAGTCTTCCAGGCATTTCAGTTACCCACAGAACATATTAAAGCAACAAGTAGCTCTCTCAAGGGCTTTAGCTGGACAAGCATGCATTGTTTGTTCCTCTAAAAGCCTGTTCCCTTTCTTTCCTCCTAAATATTTAAATAAAGAGTTTTTTATTTCAGGCTCTTTTACCTTGTGGGACCTTCCCAAAGGAAAGTGCTATGATTCCCTGATCCTGGTGATCCTGGTTAGCAGATATGTGCATGTGGAGGACTCACACCGAGAGCTTCATCTGTGCCTCAAGAGCTCTATGAAATCCTACCTCTGCCTGTGTTTTCCCAGCAGATGTTTATCCCCTGTCTGTCTTCACAGCAGACACAAGCAACAAGTTTGGAAGACAATCAGCACCTGTGGGCTACACCAGCTTCAGGGTTGCTTTACACACACGGAGCTGCACAGAGGAAAAACTAACCCTATCCTTTCAGTTCAGTGGTTTCACCTTAAAACAGAATATCTAGTTCTGCCTTGAAAAATTAGCAGCATAAAACTTTCTAGCCAGCTGGTAACTGATGCACATTTCAGTCAAAACACTGGAAACGCAGGATGGGAAGGGACAGGCTGGGCCAAGGTGCCCAGACCCTCTATGGCAGGGACAACCAAACACTACCTGAGAGTTCAGAAAGGCAGGCAGGGAGTTCAGCCTTCACGTGAAACTGTGCTCAGAAACTGGGAAAAAAACGGACTTCAGAAGAAAAAGTTCCAAACCCATCACCACAGTGTGCCACAGGCAGAAAACTAGAGGGGTCAAGGAAGAAGCCAAGCTTAATAAAGCTGGAGAGACAAAGAAAGCCTGAAGGTGCAGTTGGCGAGAAAGGAAGGGAATTGTGGGCTGCAAAGAGCTTGGCTGTGCAGCATCTAGGCTGTGTCTGGAGGGCCTTGCATAAACCCTGTCCATCAACTAGAGTCAGCGCTAGGGTAAAGTTTTGGGTCTAGAGAGGCTGACTGAAAAGACTGGAGCTGCAATTAGCACACGGATGGAAAGGGAAGTGTGGGTCGTCAGGAGTGGTTGTGAGGTATTTTTAAACCTGGACAAAGCCTTTGAGTAGAGTTTGATCATCAGCGAGGCTTACATTTGAAAGAGGAAGAAATCAAAGTCTCGCGGTTGTGATTCGGATGGAAAGAAGCTGGCCATGGCTATACTGGTTCACTTGGAGAGCTTGACTATGAGATATTTTCCCTCAGGGCAGTACCTAGATGACCTTGTCTGAAGGTAAATCTTATGTTACCGTTAGGCCGATCACTAACATCGTGGTTGAAAGAGGGAGAGAGCATGGATGTTCATCTTTCATGTGGATGGAAAATTGCTGCCCAAGGGGACTGCTGGCTGCCAAGAGAGCTTGTTCTTTGTTTGGGCGATGTCTGGGTGATCTGTCCAAAGCCTTCATGGAGGGTTACAGTTAAGATTAAGGTTGAGGGATGGAGATAGCGTGGAAGTACAATCATTGTGTGCAACAGGAAAGGTGTCTACAAGAGTTTGGCTATGAGATACTTTTTGTAGGGGATGTCTGGAGGGCCATACCCACAGGCTCTCCTTCAGGTAAGGTTAAGGGTTGAGGAAGGAAGGCAGCCTGGATTTGCAGTTGGCTTGGGGATGGAAAGGACTCCCAGAGGAAGTGTGGGCTGCCGAGAAAGCTTGAAATGCAAGGTACTTCTCATTTGGGCAAGGCCTGGGGCTTCTTGCCCGTAAGTCAATTGTCGCTTAACATTAGGTTTAGGGCTGAGAGAGGAAGAAATCATGGAGCTGCATTTGACAGGATGGAAAGGGAGGCGTGGGTGGCTGAGGGAGCTTGGCGGTGAGATATATTTTGTCTGGTCACCCTCTCTGAAGGTCGGCCATCTATTACTGTTTAGGCGATGTTAGGATTAGGCCTAAGGTTCAGAGTGAGCCCAGGGTTGCTGTTGGAGGGAGGCTTGAGGGGGACTGCCAAAGGGAAGGGTGGACTGTGGAGAGAGCTTTGTTCTGAAAAAGGTTTATCTGAGATATATCTGCAGGACCCTGTCTTCCACCAGGGCTGTAGCTGAGAGAAAGCCCGGTGTTGTTCTTGGAATGGGGCCACCTGAGGAAAGATTTGGCTGCAAGTCAAAGGCAAATAGTTCAGGTCCTCCCATTCAGGTGCTCCATACTTGTCTGCAGCAGAGTCCAGACCCCACGTGGAGCAACAGATGCAAACCTGGAGCAATCCTAAACCAGCTTTTTGTTCATATGTGGACAATAAAACCAGAAAGGTTAGTGTAAGTTTGCAGTTATTTTTTCTGCTTAACCTCCTCCTAGTGTCCCAGACATAAATGTGTTCCTGTGCGCTGCGCAGAGCCCTTATCTGGATGGCAGGACTGGTTTGAAAATAAGCTGTTTCTCCCAGTCATGATTTGGGAGTGAGGCTGTGGGAGTTTTATCATTACAGATTGGCCCAACCGCCAAATTATAAACAATTCTGTTTACATTCTAAGATCATCTCATTCTGCCTCCCTCCTTCTACACCCTGTCCCAGCATCTAGCTCCTCTGCAGGGCTTTTTGGCTCTGTCCCCTCTGACAGCTCACAGGAGACCTCAGAGTCTGGGCCTGGCCCAGGGGTCATGGTCACGGGGTGCCAACAGAGCACAGATGCTGGGGCCAGACCTTTCTGGAGAGAGTGCTGGGGGAACCTTGAAAGAAGGTGTTTTCCCAGCTGCAGCTTGAGTGCATCACACGCCCTGGGCCATGCGGTTTATGGGGTGCACTGGTGGGCAACAAAACTGGAAGCTTGAGAGTCAGGAGAGCTGCTGCGAGAAGTGACCGCTTTATCTCGCCAAATTCATTTATTAAAATACTACCTGCTTAAGCCTTGCTGCCAGCATCCTCTCCATGGGGACAAGTCCCTGAAGCTTAAGGGAGAAAAAGAGGGTGCGTCTCACCAAAGACAGCACATCTGTTTGCAGCTGCTCTTGGCACAACTTAGCTATCACCTGTAGAGGAGCAGCACGGGGGACATGTCAGAGTGATAGCTTTACCCATCTATCTGGCATCT
This sequence comes from Buceros rhinoceros silvestris, assembly GCF_000710305.1. NCBI lineage: Eukaryota > Metazoa > Chordata > Aves > Bucerotiformes > Bucerotidae > Buceros > Buceros rhinoceros. The sequence goes on from NW_010423858.1 coordinate 77,219, forward strand.
CCACCTTTTGGAAGGAGTTAATCATGTGCAGAGCTTCCATGCTCCCCTGCAAGCCAGGCTCAAGCGTGACATGCAGTTTAAGAGCAGTGCTTACACTGTAAGTGCTGTGAGGCTGCCAGTAGGGTTTTCCTTACCTGGCTTTAACCTGCTTCACTGCTGCTAATATTCCTGCTTGCCCAGGGTGTGCATTAACCTAAAAAAGTGCCAGTTCACATTTTTGGGGTTTGTTTTTGGTTTGGTTTTTTTTTTTTTACCCCATAGAAAGGGAAAATGGTGCCAATCCAGTAAAGCACAGACATTCACATCTACAACACGTTTTTCTGGACTGGGGCTAACACAGACTTTCTCTTCGCTGGTCAGTGGGAGCCTTACATCAATTAGGAGGATGTAGCAGTCCGGTAGGATCTATTTTACAGACATGCCCTGAGGTTTTAAATTGTCTTGGTCTTTCACATAATTTGAACAAAACCCAAAAAGCTGCTCTATGGCTCCTGTACTTCAGTTATTTCAGGGCTGTGTCCTCCTGTGCTGAAATACATGAGGCTGAGGAAATTTGTCAAGACTCTGAGAGGTAGGAAGAACAGGGAAGAAGAGTCATTAAAACGCTTAGCACCTACTGTGAATACAATTTAGATCTCTGCTGTATTGTGGAAAGGCTAGCTAAATTTTCACACTGACAGTCAGATATAAATGAGATGCATCCCCATTTTACATATAAAACCCAAGAAATAAAGATTGTAAAAGCCTGGTTTTCACGCCTACGAGGGACACTCAGTACTCCTCTTAGAGATACAGGGAGCTGCTGGGTTTGTGCCTTTGGAAGCACCATGGGAAACACCTGGTGGGATGTACCTCCAGCCCAGACCCCACGGGAACAATGACTCAGCGCACAACCTCTCGTAGAGGCATCCCTGCTGCGTTCCCACCCTGATGCTCTCGCTAGACTACATCAGCTCATCAAGAAATTGCAGGCTGCTCCTTGTCATCGTTTTCCTTCAAGCAGAAATCAGAAGCACTATTTTTCTAGAAGCGTTAGAATTTAGGCTCGCTTGTGTTCCCTTCGTACTCTTTAACGGGAAACAATGACAGAAAAAAATTATGCCTGACTCATGCCTTTACCGATTCGTGCCTAAGGAGACGCAGTATTAGTAAGAGCCATGCAGACAGTCAGAGAGATGGGGTAAGGAACTAAGGAATGCCAAGAGAATTTGCATTTCTCTTCACACAGCCTCTTGGCATTTCACAGGTTGTGACTGTGGTGACGTGAAGTCATGGGGGCAGTCTAGAAGGCCTTCACCCTGAAGTCACACAGCTGCTGTCAGGAAGGAGCCCCTTGGGTTTTTCCTGGTCAGAGTATCCTGAAGAATGGATGCTGAGCACAATTTGTTGTCTTAAGTCAGCAAGCAAGGGCCAGTAAGGTAGTACCATCTCACATGAAGCTTTCAGGCCTCTCACGTTTCTGTTCCCAAGTGCAAGAGGACAGAAAAGTGCCAGTGCATAGGATTCCTCACCCTATGTCCCCAGCAAAGATAACCTTGTTCTTGAGGTGGCTCCAGAGCTCGGCAGATACCAACTCATGCATGGCCTGGAGACATTGTACCAGACTAGGGGCTTAGGGAGTTGTGCCTCAGGTTGCTGCTGCTGAAGGAGATGCAGCCCAAGAGCACAGCCCACCCAGGGCCACTGTGCGGCTCACAGTGCAGCCTCATCCTGCACTGCACATCTGCTATGTCCAGCTGCGTCCAGCTGCATTTTCTCTGCCCTTCACAATTCCTGGTAAGCTATGTCCCGAGGCCAGAAGATCTTGTAAGGATGAGAAATACAAACAAGACAGGAGGATGTCCCCTCAGGAGAGAGGGACATGGGAGTGATTGATGAGAGGAGGAGGGAGGGATTGATTGCAAAGAGAGGTTTTATGGCAATCATTGACCTAATAGAACTAAAATAGGACAATTTCTTATTCTGAAATCTGTCAGTGCTGCTTTGGGTGACCTTTGGCAAATCAATTCATCTCTGTCCGTGCCTCTGGTGAATGGGAATAGTACAGCCCTGCTGTCTGGAGAACCCTTGGTAATTCTCAGATGAAAGATGCTTTATTGGTACCAGTATCATCCTTCATCGTCATTAGCATGATAACAGATCTATCACCTAGCAACAGAGCAGCAACTCTCCCTGCTCTGGTTATTCACATATTTTTCTTGAATTTGGGCTCTCTAGCAGGCTGCTTGTCATTTGGAAAGACTTTACAGTCTGTGACTGTTCTTCATCCCTTAAGATTGCCTGCTACAGACAAGCACAGCTGCTTGTCCCAAGTCCCCCCCCCCAACCCCTTTCACTCCCCCCTTTTACCTCTTCCCGGGCCCTGCCATACCTAGGAGTGGTGAGGGAGTATCACTATCAGCTGACACAACAAACAACATTTGCTTCTCTTAGCTAATACGCCCCAGCAGAAGTCTTGAACATTAAAATATAAGTATAAACTTCATGTAACCTTTTAAATATATTTATTTAT
>NW_010423859.1:0-8302 GCF_000710305.1 Buceros rhinoceros silvestris
CAGCCATATCTTCAAATGGAGTTCTGAGTTTGATGTAGGTGACAGAAGTTTTGCCTAAAAAGCTACAGCAGTTTTGTTTGGGTGCACAGGAGCGAAGAGCAATACAATAGAGACCGAACCTTTAAAACCTTTCTGAAATTTCAGTTTCTGGGTGCTCTTTCTGATGCATCTGTTAACTTTCAGAAAATACGTGAGTGTTTGGAAGAATAAGGTGTTCCACATTAAACACATTCTTTATCCGCTTAAGATAAAGGATAGATTTTGGCGAGAGTTAGAGGCAGAAAAAAGTTCTGTGTGCTAAAATAGAGTACTGGTGTTTCCTCATCTTTCTTTGCAAAGAGCAGAAGAAAGAATTGATTTTTTTTTTTTTTTTAAAGACTTCTTAATGCAGGTGGTGTAGTTCCCTTTTCAAGAAGATAATCAGCCAGTGCTTGAAGGAACTAGATCTAGATTTGTGGATTCTGGTGATGCAAAGAAATTCCTTAAACCAAAATTTAATTTCTTGTGGAAAAAGCAAGAGTTGTTTTTTGAAAATCCATTTCTAAGCATGATATTTTTCTTCTTGTTTTTCTTGAGAAAATGAACATTGATTTGGATGACTTGACTTGAATGCATTTTTTTCCCCTTGTCATATAATGTTATCAAAACATTTTGGTGTGTGTAATTAATCTAGTTCTTAAGATTAATAGTGGATTCTTAGTGACTCAAATTATGGGGCAAGCACAGGTTGACATTTAAGCTCTCTTCATTGATTGTATAATAATAAATGAATAATTAACCCTCAGTTTTTAGTCATACATGTGGGTTCCATATGTTCATTAATTTTAATTCATTCTTTTTCATGATGTGTGATATATCAAGTATTGCTTTTATGTAGTATAGGTTTTAGTATTTCCACCAGTAAGAAGCACTTGTCAAAGTTCTGCTCCTGTCCCACGGATAACTGTGACTCACAGCTCTGGGTCTCAAATACGTTTTATGCTAAACTATATTTAATGAATATGTCTGTTTCACTGAAGTATTTAGAGTATCTACTTGATCTGTGATTTTTTTTTTTTTTTTCTTTTTGTTTTCTTTCTTCCTGAAGATTTTTGAGTATCTACTTTATCTGTGTTTTTTTTTTTTTTTTTTTCTTTTTGTTTTCTTTCTTCTTCCATTAGAGTCCTTGGTGGGACATTGTTGAAAGCAAAGGTCACTTCTGTGGAACAAGTGACCTATGCGCTATGATGCTCTGGGCTACAGAATGTAAGCGGGAGGTATGGGTTGTATCTGGATGGTCGATATCTGACCTAATAAAGCTAGAGAAATCAAGAGAGCTTTTTGTTGGCATGAAGAAATGTGGTACTTCTACAAAGAAAAAGCTGTTAGGTGAAAACTTAGCAAGCCTGGAGTGGCTAGAGTGCTTGAAAAGTTATGTTCTCGCTGTGAATGTATAAAAATCTTGTGAATGAGTGAACTTATACACGAATGATATTTTTCTTCCATTTTAATTAAGTAGCACTTAAGCATCATTGGTGCTTGACATTTAGCTCCCAGTTTAGAACAGCGTGTGCTGTTAGCTTCAGGAACCTCGGAAGCTGTGAGTGCCCATCTTGTAGCTTATAGCCTGCTTTTTTTATATGTGTCTAAATAAAAATGTACATGTGATGTGAACATATACACATATAATAGACGTGCGTTTTTATTTGTATGTGGTTTTTAGGTATTTATTTTGGTATCTGTAAATGTCAGCCTCGCCATAACCAGTCATCCAGAATTATCAGTCACTCTTAACAAAACTAAGGGTCTGTGGCCCCATTGCTCGCTGCCTGTGTTGGAAGCTCCCCTGTAAGCAGGCCTCACGGTTGCTTGTTCTATCTCCATTTATGCCAGGTATGTAAGCATAAGCCTCACGTTAAGCGTGTTTAAGAGATCTTGTTGATTACAATGGGAGTACTCCTACAGCTTATAGCTGTGCAAATGTTTACATACCTGGCTCGGTCTGGACCTGTATAAAGATCTGTCTCCATTTCCCTGCAAAGCCTTTTCTGTCTGCTGCTTTGAAATTTGCCATGCTTCACGCTTTCCCCTAGTTGGATGGAGGCTACCCAGGTCCTTACTAGGACAAGTCCTAGCATCGGAGTTTTGAAGACAGCAGCTCTCTGGGGGTTTAAACACCAGCCAAAACAACAAGCCGTTCCTCAGTAAACAAGAATGCTGATGGCCAGGTTCATGTTACTGGAGTGGTTTTCACCAGCATAAACTCTGTCAGAGTTTTCCAAACTTGTTCTTTGGGTTTGTTCTTTGTCCCGTGTTTCCCTGCTGTCCTAGAGAACAGCCTCGTGTTGTTATTGAAGACAAGAGCAATTGTCCTACGTACTTTAGGAAGAAGAAACAAACTTTGTCTTCGTGCATCATTGTGGTTCACAGAGAAAGTTGGGTGCTGGGGCCGTGTGTCTAAATGCTCCTACTCCCCATGTATGTCCATGCGTATGAATATGTGTATATATATATATGATGTAAGCACGCATGCAAAGATATCTTTTCAAATAGATCTTCCTTCCAGAAGCTAAAATAACAGGAAGGCCATGGAAGGGAATAACTTGCTGGTTGTTCCAGGCAATGAATGCATTTACGTTAGTGAAAATTAAGTCTGGCCTTTGGTCAATCATTCCTTCACTCGCCCTGTTTGCTTGATGATTACATTGTTGCTCTGTAGAAGGAAAAATAACCTACAAAAAGAGACTTTTCCGGACTCTAAAGATTTACGCTCTGCTTTGTTGATGTTCTGTGCTAGCACTTATGTCAGTCCTGCTCTTAAACTGAGTGTGGTAATGACTCTTTAATACATTTTAAAGAGAATTTTGCTAGCTCGGGTTTTTTTGGGAAGTACATATGTAATAGTTGTACAGGTTTAAAAAAAATGTTCTTGCTGCGTATGTGCTGTAATAGAATATACGGTCAATATGCACTTTCTATCAAGCAAATTCTGTATGCAATAGACCTTTGTGGAACCAAGCCTGTTTTAACGACTGTGATATTGCCCATGTCTACGATGAAGGCCCCGATTCTGCTAAGCGGTTGAACATACGCTCACTTTCACCAAATGGCTCTTTAGTACTCGTCGGAGTGCTGAAATACTAGAGCTTGCACTCAGTTATTTTTATGTCCCAGAATTAATGGCACGCAGAAGTGGCCAGTGTATCCGTATTTCCAGAGTGCCCCTCAAAATACAGTGTGGGGAATACGTCTATTCTGGAAATGCTTGTCGTGGTCGCCTGTGGCCTGCAAGTGGTGCTGTGATGGGAAAGAAGGTCCTGAGGGAACTACCAGATCCGAGCACACAGCCACAGCGGGTAATCAGGCCTCCCAGAACGCCGTGGTCACTGTTAAAATGTTTACAGCTTTACCTTGTGCTTAATTAATGTTCATGTGGTGTTTGTGGTATTCTCCAAACCCACAGAGCGCTGCTGAGGTTCAGTGCCGCTGGGTTTGCTTAAAGGATTTGTATCACTGCGGCTATGTCAGCTGTCCTAATGGGCAGTTGTGTCCTTCTACTATATGCAGTAACTATTTGCGCTGGGAATTTACCTGTGTCTCCTCATCTTACTGGCTGCCCAGGGAGGTGGTGGAGTCCTCATCCCTGGAAGTCTTTGTAAGATGTGTGGTTGTGGTGCTGAGGGACATGGTTTAGGGACCCTGGCAGCGCAGGGTGAACGGTTGGACTCGATGATCTTAAAGGTCTCTTCCAACCAGGTGATTCTCGATTTGTAAAATCACGTGGGGTTCATGGTTGAAGGAATATACATGAGTATTCTTTCCGAGCATTCCTGTGCTTGCAATGGCAAATGGGCACCCTGGGTTCAGTGGCAGGAGATGGCTGTGGAGGCGCTACGTCTGAAGCGTTACAAATGCTTCTAGCAAACAAGTGGGAGCCAGCTTCATTGGGAGCTTTAAATAATGCTATCTCTCAGAATAAGCCTGAGGCTGCACGTGGGTAGAGCTGAGGGAGAACTGCAAGTCAACATGAACACTGCATTAGTGACCCTGCAGTGACAGCTTCAATCTCTCTCGAAGGATGACACCAGTCTTGTTGGTAGACAGCTACAGCAGGATGTGACAGGTCTGAGTTTAAAAAAAAAAAATAGATATTGCAGCTGTGCTACATGTATCCTGTGTGACCTTAAGCAAGCTTCTTAGTCATTCTGAGACCTGGGTTTGTATTACTAGAAGCAAGGAAAATAATATCTCCCGTATCTCTTCTGTTTATACGGTGAGTGATTCGGGATGGAATGCTCTTGCTATACCACTGTGCAGCACATAACACGGGGGAGTCTTAAGCAACTAATATAAATAAGAGATGGTCTTCTTCCAGCTCAGCAGCTAACAAAACCTTTAGAAACCTAGCTTGTTTAAATGAAGCTAAACAGATCGGATTTGGCATCATAACTATTGGTGTGGCAACTATCTGTCATTACTGCTGCTCAGGCAGTCTTTTATCTGAGTGGAAAAACATGGAAGTACAGGGTTATTCGGAGTGGTGTACAAAGCCTTCGACTGCCCTCTCAGTACATTCCCTGTAAACCAGCAGCTGTGCCTGTTGCCAGTCTGTTTGGCTTTCTTGCCCCTTGCATCTGCCGTGGGACAAAGTGCAGCAGGGAACTGAGCCCGCTTACAGTAAATCAGACATCCCAGGAATCCCTGGCACCTCCCTTCCCTTCCTGCCTTTGGCTTGCTCCCTGTTAACATTTCTTTCTATTGAGAAAAGGGAAAAAAAAATATTGTTTTATGAACTGTTATCAGACATGTATACTTGCTTTAAAGGCATGGTCGATTTTTACTGAGCCTGTATTTATCATTTAAGCACACTTTATTTCTTTATCAGAATGCCTTTTAAAAACAGAAGCTGTCATCATTTAGAAACTCTCTTCAAAAACTGATCATTGAATCCAAACCATTTTATGGTTCTAACGGACCTTCAAAGGTCATCTACTCCAACTCTTGCAATGAGCAGGGACATCTTCAACTAGATCGGGTTGCTCAGAGCCCTGTCCAACCTGACCTTTGGTGTTTCCAGGGATGGGACATCTACCACCTCTCTGGGCAACCTGTGCCAGTGGTTCATCACCCTAATCATATAGAGAGGAAAGAAAATTCTTCCTTGATTCTAGTCTAAATCTTCCATTTTTTAAGTTTTGAACCATTACCCCTTGTCCTAATGCAACAGGCCCCGCTAAAAAGTCTGACTCTGTCTTTCTTATAGGCCCCATTTAAGTATTGAAAGGCTGCAGTAAGGTTCCCCTGGAGCCTTCTCTTCTCCAGGCTGAACACCCCCAATTCTCCCAGCATTTCCTCCCAGGAGAGGTGTTCCAGCCCTCTGATTATTTTTGTGACCCCCCTTTGGACCCACTCTAATAGCTCCATGTCTGTCTTGTGCGGAGGACTGCAGAGCTGAATGCAGTGTTCCAGATGAAGTCTCATGAGAGCAGAGGGGCAGAATTGCCCCCCCTTGACATGCTGGTCATGCTTCTTTTGGTGCAGCTCAAGGTAAGGTTGGCCTTCTGGTCTGTGAGTGCATATTGCCAGTTGATGTCTAGCTTTTCATCCACCAGTATCCTCATGTACTTCTCTGCAGGCTGCTTTCAATCCCTTCATCCCCCAACCTGTATTGATACCAGGGGTTGCTCTGACATAGGTGTAGGACTTTGCACTTGGCCTTGTTGAACCTCACGAGCTTCTCAAAAGCCCATTTCTTGAGCTTGTCCAGGTATCTCTGAATGGCATCCCATCCCTCAGGCATGTCAACTACACCACTCAGCTTGATGTTGTCATCTCAAAGGAGAAGTTTTACCCAACAGGTGGCCATAATTTAAAGTAGCTGTAATACCATATACCTGGGACCTGGATTCAGATTCTGGTCACCTCAGTGGAGATACCCATCAGCTGAGTGTTAGATCATGCAGCTGAAAACATCTCTAACCTTCTGGAAAGTCTGGCCCTTGTTAGTGCTGTTTAGTTATAATCCTGGTGCTGCAAAAATGCCATACTCCATAGCAGTGATCTGCCCCATGACTATATTTCTGAGGGGGGAACGTGATTTGGTAGTGGAGCAAGAAGTCTAGAAAGCAGTTTGGTGATGTGCAAGAAAATACAGTGGAATAAGTCCCAGTGATAAGATTAGCTCAGAATCTGAACCTTCTTCAGCAAGATTATTAAAATACTTCAGTAGCATTTGTCTCTCTTTAAATTTTTATAATAAAAGGTTGCTTGAGTAGCAGTAGTAACTGTTGGTTTGAAAATCAAGGCTTGTGGGTGTGATTTTTGTTTTGGGGGTTTTTTTTGTTTGTTTTGTTTCTTGGGTTCAAGGGGGAAGGAGATTTTTTCCCCAAGGTGAGAAGCAGGGGCTGAAGAACCCCATTAATCTCTTGGCCTTTTACTTTCACAATCTAATCAAGGAAGGATTAGGAATGTACTCAGACACATGACAATACAAGACCCTAAAACTGAAGGGTAATCTTTTATTTTTATTGACCCTAAGGAGATATAAGCAAGTGACTATTTCTCTCGTGAAAATTCACACTTCAAGCCATGGGTATAGGCATGTTGCAATTTTCCTTTCCATAAGGTTTTAGATTCAGGAATAAAGACTTTGCAAGAGATTCTCAGCCTTTATTTATGTGTTTAAGAAGGATGAGTGAAGAAAAATATATCACTGTATAAATTTTAAATTCTTGTGTCTCACAACTTTAATCCTTCGTCATGATTTTGTAGCAAAGGTTCATGCTGGAATGTTGAGTTTCCCAATTTTTGTGAATATTTATTCAAAGGTTCTTTGGAAGGGAACTGAGTGTTCAGATCTGAATGTATCTTTGAAATATCTGTTCCTTGAGCATTTTTAGAATGTTTCAACTCTCTTTGTAGATGACTGCTAAGTATTTAGATCGCGTTAGAAAGCATCTTCAAAGAAACTTCAGCTGCTGCTGGGGCAATATAAAGAGACATTGATATGACTCCACTAACATTTCCCCAATTCTACCAAAAGCTAAATGAGCCCCAACCCCCAAAACAACACCCATACCAACCTTCCAAAAAGCTACAGGGAACTTTAAAAGAAAAGGAGGCTCTCTAAGCTTGATATGCTGCCTGTTTCTGGGATAAGTTCTTATAGTGAAGATAAGCTCTGGCTGCAGAGTATGAATTCTGTTTTCATCCAAATATGGGATTTTAACCTTTTTATTTTACCAAAAAGTAAGAGAAGAAGCTCATCACTACTTTTTTCTTTAGTGACAGAATGAATATTCTTAGAAGTAAGGACGTTATTTGACCTGAAAGGACCCAAAATGTTTTTTTTAAGAAAGTTACCCTCTTCTATCACTTCAAACCTATCGTGACGTTAGATTTAATTGTAAACGTTGTATTCACTATATTTGAGAAAAACAAAAAATGTAGATGAACAGTTGTATGTAATCACCAAGAGCATATAAAATGTGCCAAACAATGGTATTTTAGTGTTCGTATTCTACTTGTAACATAGGGAAGACAGCTGCTACCCTCAGCATCCAACCTGTGAGCAGCAGTTCTGAGTGCTGTGGGTGTGATTATGAGAGCCACCGGCATCATCTCTTCATTGATAACTTGTTGTTGCTGCTTTGTTGGTCGCTGCTCTTGTAGGTGGTGTGTTCCTGCGTATCAGTGGGACTTCAGCAACCTTTCAGTTCTGCGGAAATGTGAAATTCCTGATAATGTAGCACTGTATTTGCCATCCTACTTGATGGGTGAATCTAGGACTTGGACTTTAAGATGAACTCTATCTGTCGGATATTGTTGGTGATGCAGCAGCAGGTTCTTTGGATTTCTGTGTAATGGTTTCATGTACATTTTTTGTTTAAGAATAAAAAATGAGGAAGTTATATGTTTATACAACTCAGTGACACATGGGTAAAACTTTAAAGGAATGCTGTAATTTGAAAGATAGATTTACACTTCAAATGAGTCAAAGCATGCTAAGGTAAGAAAGACACAACCAAGGCCCAAATGATGCTTTTAGTTCTACCTTAACCTGATCTATTCATCTTTATGCCTTTAAAATACCTATAAATATCTGTTCTGCAGGCCACTGACGGTGCTTTTGGTATTGCAAATTTGGGAATGTGAACAAATGAGTGGAAAGCCACGTTTCTGGGCCATTAAAATGTGAGAATGCTTTCTAAATATTAGAGGAAAAGATCTGTTATACTTTGAGGAAGTGACCTCTGTATGTGGGTGAGGATGGTGGGATGCTTGTACAGGAAATTCAGCAGGAAGACACAGATTTATAACCTGT
>NW_010423859.1:8371-10582 GCF_000710305.1 Buceros rhinoceros silvestris
GACAAAGATTTATAACCTGTAAGCCTGGTCCAGCTACGGTATAACTTTTTTAGTATAATGTGAGGATTGCACCATTTATGAAAGGGAAGGTGCTTCAGAACGATTTATAGCTGCTTCTCTTAAATCTGTGCTTGGTGAAAACAGGGATAATGAAGGCTGGGCTGTGCCTATGTGCGTCTATGGAAGGCTCAGAGCGCGTATGCTGCAGAAGCTGCGACGCATAAACTGCTCCCAGGATAGGTGCCAAGGCAATGTGTGTGAGTTGAAATTGAGAAAAGAGACGATGGACCACAGGGAAGGTAGATAGCATTACTTGAGGCAAATAATAATTTATTTACTTAGATTGCCTTGCTATCACTTCTTGTTATGTTATCCTGTCTACTATTAGCTGTTTACCTTATCTATTTTCTGAGCTGTAGGCTGTTAAATGGATAGGTAGAAACTGTCCTGATGTCACCTTGTTACTTAATGCGTGCTGTGGTGAGCTCCCTAAAGAGCATATTTAGTCGCCACCATAGGGAAAACGACAGTAAGAAGAAATATCTAGAGGATGCTATTAATATATTTGTATTCTTAACACACGCTCTGTAAAGGTTAGTGGCTGAGGATGTTGAAGAAATATTTATCTGAGCTAAATGCTCATCAGATGCTTAAGAGCTGTAGTGGGGCAGCTCCATTTAATTTGGTACTAAGCAATTGCCTGCTTGGGCAGTGGCTTCAGGACGGCTTCTGGGGTGGGCAAAAATAAAATTGAGAGTAAGACTACACACTGGAGGGTCTTGAGGAGAACGGGGGGGCAGGGAGGAGAGAGGGGTGCGCCTGTCAGTAACACGCAGGTTTATTCCGCTGCTGTAGCACTGCTGTATGTGTGTGCATGTCGCCCGTTGCTGCTGCCTCCCTGTTCCTATTGCAAGGCTGTCACAGCTGGTTAGAGTGACAAAAGCAGCACACTGCCTGCTGCTGAGTGATTTTTGTTCCATTTGACTGGTTCTTCTTTTGGCATGCAGCAGCTGAGAGCAGGAGAGAGTGCCTGTACCTCGACTGCGGTTTGAACAGAAGCGCGCTGGAAGGCTGGGCAGCACTAGCGTAGTCTTTGAAATGTTGGTGGAACTGCAGAAGGTTGGTTAGCCTCTAGCATTGAGGCTGTGCTCCCCCATGCAGGGGGCAAGAGTAGCAGGAGAATATAGTGAGCTGAACTAGTTCCTGTCTAAATCTGTGGATGTGGATGGATGCATCAGGATTAATATCTGGAGGCAACTTCACATTTCTTTGGTTCCAAATCCAAAGGAGATACCTGGACACAGAGCTGCTTCCATGCTGTGGGTGAGAGAAAAGATCAAACTTGGTGGAGTCTCTCACTTTCCAGAATATTAATGGTCAATGTTCACCTTAAAAATGAAACATGTTGCACACATGCAAGTGAGTGTCCCTTTCCTACCTGCTAGTGCTAAGGCTTGGAAAGATGTTCTTAACTTTATGATTAACCAACTGTGCTACTTCTCTGTGTGGCTAAGTCTTGGACTAAAACTTCAAACTCTGTCCACCCTAGTCTAGCTAGTGTCATGGTGATGATGGGACAGCAGTGAAACTGCAGAGAAGGCAAGTGTGTAAGGAAAGGCCTTGGTATCATTATACAAGACACTAGAAAGTTTAATTTAGAATATTGCATGCTTTTTTAAAATAACTATGTTAAAGCTGAATTAAAGCTAGAACATACGTAAAGTCTGTGGAAAGTCTCATGGGGATATTAAAAGATTGGAAAGCCTATCTTATGGGAAGGGACTACAAGAGATTGGCTTGTTTAGTTTAGCAAAATAAAGTTGAGAGAGGATTTGACAGCACTCTATAAATATGTACAGGGCTAAATGCCAGAGAGGGAAAAAACCTATTTAAACCCAAGAGCAATATTTGCATAAGAACAAGTGGGCATAAACTTGGCCCTGAATAGGCTTAAACTGGAAATCAGATTTCTACCCCTCAGCACAGTGAGGTCCTGAAACTACTTTCCAGTAGGAGCAACAGGGGCACAAAGTACCTTTTGTGGATGATGAGAGGGACTGTGCTATCGTGTGCCTGTGCCCGCAGAGACCCAGGCTTCGTGGCTGCGCAGCTTTGTTCTGGCCCTGTGTTCCTAACCACGTGTTTTGGTACAGGGGTGATGGGCATGTCCTGCTGCTGGTGATGGTCTCCTGCCATGAGAAATATCTTCTC
>NW_010423859.1:10670-18678 GCF_000710305.1 Buceros rhinoceros silvestris
TGAAAATGAAAGCACTGGTTTTAAATTACAAGCTATATTAATAACATCCTTTAATAGTGTGGGGAAGCTTCCAAGCACCCCTTGCACCTCCGCGTGTAGCTATTGATGCTAAAATGCCTAATTGATATCTCTAGGGCTTTTCCATCACTGAGGTTCCTTCTGTAACGAAACGACACAGGATTAGGCATTTGATAATGTAGGCATTTGATAATGTAAGCCCAAGGAGAGGAAAAATAGCTTCCCTGACTAGAAATGGCAGCAGTGTCTCAAAAATAACAGTACAGAGAAGAAGGACTTTTTCGTAACTTTAAATTATTGAAATTATTTTTTCTTCTGCTGCTAAAAATTCATGTGACCTTTAAAACTGATGCTCATGATTAAACATTTCCTTTTATACTGCAGTTAGGCTAGCGCTATGGTACATGTTTAACAGGTAAAGGAACAGGAGCGCAGAGGATTTGGCGATTTGGATGCTGGCATGATGATGATCGAGAGTCTTCTGGTTTTAAACTGCACCGTCTGCTGGTTGCACCGTCCATCCTCCTGAATAACAGCACCCATGAAACTTAACCATACTCCTGTTTTCACCTGCTACTTTTTTCTTTCTGAATCTTTTTCCTTTTAAGCTGAAACTTTCCAGGACTGCTCCTTTATTTATCAGTGATATTTTAGGAGCTCCTCTCTTCCCTAACCCTTAAAAAGTAAATGCGTGCAAGTTTGGTGTTGGACCTCTCTATTGCAGAAAGAGCTGAGGAGAAAAAGCTGAAGCAGGCACAGAAATAGTCTCCTGGGAAGCAGATTGACATGTAGTACTTTGGGAGCTTTGATTTGAGTCAGCTGTAACCCACTGAAATTCATACTCTCTGTGCACAAAGGTACTTTCTGTGCTGAGAGTTAAACTGGCAAAACATATAGCTATAGACAACCTAACAGATTACAGGGGTTCCCGGAGAGCGGTGTGTCAGTTACAGTCATTTTCCCTGGTTTTTGGTGGTATTTCCTTGCACCTTATATTGAAGGAATCTTCATCGCCGTATGGGGAATGTCTTACCTTCATATCGTCCGTGGGTGCTGCTGTTCTGTGCCATCGACGGACTGCAGTAAGAAAAAGGTAACGTGTGTGATGTACTCTGGAAAACACGGCCCTGACAGAGTGAAAAACATTCCTGGTGCTGACCTCCATCAGTAACCTCGCTCCTCATACCTCCCACCCACAGATTGGTGTTAAGGAAAAAGGGAAGCTGGAGCCAAAGAGCATGCTCTTGACTGCTCCTTAGGAGACTGGGACGAAGGGGGTTTTATGCATAGAAGATTTTTTCCGAAAGTTAGTTTGGGAAGGTTTTAAGACTTCCCATCTTGGCCTGAATTCCAGTCATGTTTTAATTAAAGGAAGAAAATTAAGTAAGTCTCTTCCAACGTGTTTTAAATGAAAAGTGTGGCTTGGGAAATGCAGAATTCCTTTGACATTTTTTAAAAATAGTTTTTGGTATTTTGTTTAAAACACAACTGTTTTTAAAACAAAACAAACCCCCAAACCAACATCAAACCCTCCCCTCAAACCTTGGCCCAAAACCAGTTTTAAAAAAAAAAAATCCAAGGAAAATGAAATTACATTTGGGAGAAGGGGCGTCAAACTAATCTGGGAGTTGGTATCACCTTTTTTTTTCTTTTTGGATAAGGAAATCTGTTGTTCGCCCAGCACTACTGCTTGGTGACTTTAACTTCTTTCATTCAGAGCAAGACATTTTCCTTCTTGGGAATTTAAATAATGTAAGAATACATCCATCCATGCATTTACCTTATAGCTGTCACCAGGCTTTCTTGGCAGCATCACAATAAGTCATTTTAGCTGTACTGTGTTTGGGGGGAGAGGGAGTTTGTTTGTTTATGATTTTAAGAGAAAACTATTTTGGCTTATACAGTCTTTCTTTCCAGGAAAAAAAAAAAGCCACAGAACCTTTTAAACTGTTTCTGATGTTTAAAGACTTGGAAAGCTGCAGCTTGGGAGGATACAAATATATCTGCTAGCCTTTTCCACAATGTCTAGGTTTCACAGCACCTAAATCCTTACCGAAATCTGCTTCCACGCATTCTTTTTCTGTTTAAGAAAAGACAATGAAATGAGATAAATTTCGGATTAGCAGATGGCAAATACTTAGCAGCCTATGTGAAATAATTTTTTTGGTATTAGTCCAGTTCCAGGCGGATGGCTGTCCTCATCCCAAAACCTGCCATAACAAATTGCTAAGAAAGCTGAATCATTTACCACCTACTTTGGGAAGCTGTTGCCAAAGTCAGGGATAAGGTAAATTTTGGAGGGGTAGTCCGGGGATGCCCACACCTTCATTACCCATGTTTTCCCCTTCTATAAATAAACAGAAGCCTGCAGTCTCCAGGGCTGTCAATGTAGCACCCCTCACAAGCTTTAAAATTCATCTTAAATAAAAATAAAAAGCTACTACGTAGGCACAACAAAATTTACTATAAACGGGTCTTAAGTACATAATTACATGATAGACCCAAATGGCTCCAAAAGAGTTGCTCCAGGCTATTGTGTAAGCAATACTCCTTTGAGAAATGTATAAATACATGTAATTCAGTGCATAATACACATGTTAAAAAACGACCTAATTACATATTTTCCCAGGAGAATGAAAAGGCTCCAAAAGAGCTACTCCAGCCTCTCCAGTACACAATGTGTGTTTTATAACCTTTCATGAATCTCTTCCATTCTTTTTCCTTTAGGAGGGGAAAAAAAACAGTAAGGAAATTAAATACAAAACACCTACTGTACATTTAATTTAGAGGACAAAACGCAATGTTGAAATAACATTAAGGGTGTGACGCAAACCAAGGAAAGCCAGGAAATTGAGTGTAAAGGCTGTTACTCCATCCTTAACTCGCGTCACTTGTCTAATGTTTCAGGCCACTGTTCTGTAATGGCAGATTTTAAATTTCATCACTGAAAGGAGGGTTGTGGCCTCTCCACACTTACAGGAACTTTCATGGTCTGACCTGCTGGAATACCTGAGTGCTGCTCATGTGTTTATTTATACGCAGGAAGGTACACATTTTTTAGGACGACATTAATACATTTCTTTATTTCTGTCTTTCCTAGCACTGTGGCTTTTTTCATTTGCCTGAGAATATGTTCATGTGTATCAGTGTGACGAAGGGAAAGGCAGAAGTAAGTTTTGCCTTCAGTTATGGTGGTGGTGGGATCAGTGGCTGCTTTGGGGCATTTAGGGGGTGCAGGGGGGCTCTGCCCTGCAGTTCTGAATCCAGCTCTGGGGGAAATCCCACTGCCCAGATTTATAAGCCCCTTTTACTGGCCAGCAGGAGAGCGGGATATCCTGGAGAGAGAGAGGGAGAGAGATGGAGATGCTTCCCAAGCGACTGATGCTGAGCCCTGTGGGGAGGGTGAGGATCTGCTGTGCAGGTGTTGAGCTGTGCACTGCCTCAGTGAAGAGAGACTGTAGAGAGGGAAGCGATGGTCCAATACGATCATAGCAACCTGCGTTACTAAGCAGATTATTTTAAACGGTGTTTTCCTTTGCATTTTCCATCAGATCAAAATGAGATTTATGCCCTCTCTCTTTGCACCATTCCCTGACAACAAAGAAAATAGTACATACACTTTTTGTCATTAGAAGGACGCTCTACATGGAAGTGTATTTATTATATTGTATATTAATTTCTCCTCAGAATATGCTGCCATTTACTTCATCTGCGGTGGATACCGTGACTACTGTTTGTAAAAAATCATGCTGTGGGATAGCTATGTTTATCCCAAATGCTGGCCCAGGCTGCACAACTGGATTACAGGAGACAGATCAGTTTTCTTATTAAAATGGTCAGGTGTCTTTTAAATTGTTTTGTTTATATTATTACATAGATAATAGGTATAGACAGATACTCTCTTCACTGAAATGAACCCAAGGCATTTCGAAACACCTGTTTTTTGTTTGTTTTTTTCATGAAGAGCAAGACGGAAGTCTTCTGTTATAGATGTACCAAAAATGTGGGGCATTCACCTGGGATGCAGGAGACCCAGTGGGTTTTTGATTAGCAAAGCAGAAAGGTTCCCGCAGGAGGAACCTGGCGAGACTCGCCTGAGAATAGGCAGGTGGCCAGAATAACTGCCTGGCGTATGAAGCCTGTCAGTGCGTCTCTGGTCCGAAGGAGACCTGGCCTAAGCTTGCCTCCTTAGGCCTGGGGACTCCGTAGTGCTAGCTTCTGGTCAAAACCACAAAGATTTCTGCTGAATCTGAAGCTGCTACTTCTCTGCATGTTGCTGATTCAGCAAACCAGTATGGTTTAATTAAAACCCATTTTATCCAAATACTCCCAGTCAGCTTTAGGCTTTTGTCAGATTTTCTGTCAGTAACTGTTTTACTGTGTTGTGTCATACTTACCAAATAGTTACAGAAATACTGATCTTCAAGATTCCTGGCTTTTCAGGGAAAACTTCTGGAAGTTTCTTAGGTATATTTTTTTCTTCCTAGCAGATCTGCCAATGGGGCTCTCTTAGAGTTCATGACATCCTGTTCCTTTGGAAGACAAGACAGGGTGGTTAAAATAAAAAAGGGGAATTTTAACTCTTAGGAATCACAAAATTGGATGGGCTCTGAGGGGGAGCTACTATTAAGAAAGGCAAAACAGGAGAGGTGAAAGAAAACACACACACAAAAAAAACCCCAAACAAAACCCAACCCCCTGAAGAGTGCGCTCTTTACACTGGTGTGGCAATCTCCATCTGAAACTGGATTTAACAGTATTTTCCAGCTAAGTGGTTCTGTTGGTCATTAGCAGCCTTTAGAGTTTGAGGTGCCTCTTACATCTAAACAGACCGAGAGCATTAACTAGTTGGTATGTGCTTAATAGCAGTACAGATGGCAGAGAGGGAATGACAGATAATGCCTCTTTCCCCTACTTTCTCTGATGGATACCCAGTGTTTTCAGATTGGGTGGTTTTATTTGATTTGGTACACGGCAGGGTTTTGGGTTAGAGGAGCACTGGCTTGCTCTTAGCACTGGGGCTTCTAGTCAGTGTTTACCTGAAAGTATTGCATCTGAAGCAAAAGGCTGGAGTGTGGTGATGGGGTCTGTTTAACGCACTGTAGCAGAGATGCGCGTTGATGTGGGGAACTGGCACGCTAGAATTCAAGGAAGAGAGGAGGGGAGAGTCCCATGTGAACATGTAACAACCTAGCAGAGGCAGTAGGTAAGTTGGTACTGGGTAACTGTGGTTGAAGTACTGGGTACTGGCTACTCTGCAGTGTTATTGCTCTGCGTATGGCCTCTTAACCTGCAATAACCTTAACTGATAGGAACTGAGCAGCCTCTTGTCTCACCTGTCATTTTCCGTTGCTGAGTGTGGCGTTCCTAGTCCAGCTCTTTCTCCTAATGTGTGGTTTTCTGGTTTGGCATTGAAATGGAGCTGGCCTTGTGTTCTAATTATTCATGCTGGATCTAAGCATTGGAAGAGCCTGGATTCAAGATACTTATTCTGACGTATATTTCACCTGAACCAGTAAAGGAGTGTTAGTCTGTAACCACCTATAGCAAATGCACCGGTGAATTTTTGGCTTTGGGCTTTTCCTGGCTCTAACATTCAATAACAAATGTATGTTCAAGTGAAAACTAGAAATTACATTGACAATCAGGCCACTGATATTTATAGTATTTTTACCTTCATTTCCATAGCAACATCTTTAGGATGCAGTAAACATAATTATGAATTGGATTCTGGTTTCAGTTCTGCCTGTAGAGCCCCAGAATATCCCCATTCATTGGCACCATCTTCATTATTCGGTTGATAGAATGGCTAAGTGAAGCCTTCATCTGGCCTTGCTGACCTCTTTTAAGAGGCGATAAAGGAAAGGGAGGAAACAGCAAGCAGAGTTATACAAGGGAGAATAGAAAATGAGTTGGTTCGGAAGATAAGAACATTGATACGTTGCTGTTGGGTGAGTTAGTGCCTAAATTTATAGCACACTGGTTAATGCTTGATTGTTACTTGTGTGCCTGCTCTTTTTGTGCAGAAAATATATTGTATATTCCTGTTCAGTAGGAAGCAGAGGCAGCCTTGCAGCGCTCTGTAGGAACCATGAAATTAATAAATGGGTAAGCGGCAATAATATCTACCTCACTCTATCAAAACTTATTCTGCCTTTTAAGGTTAAATCAAAAATCTCTGACCCCCCTGACTCCTAAGACAGAAGACAGGACTGTATAAGCGATCAGGAATGTATCTGTGGAATACCAGAGCGCTATTTTTACACGCGGAATAGAGCTGCGCTTGCAAAGATCCTGTTTTGCTTGCGGGGCTGGTAACCAAATCTGGTGGGACTGCCTTCTGAAGCAAATGCTCGAGTTTCATTGAACTTGAAGAAAAGAAGGATAGTTCAGTGGTTGGGGCACTGACCTCGGGCAGGGGTGACAGAGGTTCAAGCTGCCAGACGCCCACCAGACTCCCTGTGTGATGATCCTTACATTGCTACAACTCCCTTGCAAAAAAACAGTGTTAAGAGCACAGGGGACAAATACATCCAAGGTGCTTGGCCCCAAGGAGAGCCACATGAATACTACAGATAAGATGGAGTTCTACGGGCTGAACACTGCATGTGAATGTGTCCTTGGAGTCAGGGTCTGTCCTGAGCAAAGAGAACAATACCAAGAACACGAAGAAGAGTGTCGCCCTGTTGGCACTTGTTAAGGTCAAGTCACGGCAGGCAGACTGCCAATGCGTGCAAGTTGTCATTATGCTCAGGAAGTAAATTACATGGATTGCTTCCATTGTTTTATGGAACATTAAATAGTGCTGGTAGCTTCTGCTGCCCCTCTTGTCCAAAGGCTTGCTCTCTTTGAGAGAAACTGTTTTATCCCTTATGGGACTTGAGTGGCTTAGAGAGCAATGTGGAAAGTGACTTTTGCCAGTCTTTTACTTATGTAAATAATCATGGCCACAAAACCATTACTAAATGTGATTGGGGACCACTAGGTTTCTCTGATGTCTTTGTGTGCTACAGGCACAAGGGAACATGCATGTTTTCTAAAAATAAGGTACTCTGCATTTTCATTTTTTCATTTTATTTTGCATCTTACCCTCAAACTTTCTTCGCGGTTCTTCAGCATCCCCATGCGCGCCCATTTTCATATCACGGATTACTTAGCAGGGCTAGAAGCAAGAGAAATTGCTGCCCAAACTCACCCATTTGTAAGATGCCGACGAGTAGCTACGAAAGGGCAAGATCCTTGAAACTGTCCCATCGAGTAGGAGTCTGGTTGAGTTGAGCCAACTCTAAAATATCAGCTCTGTCCTGTGCCAACATTTGTTCTCTGTCACCCCCTGTGAATGTCCTCTCCCCAACCTTATCTTTCATCCTGGATTATCACCACGCTTTAATTTTGGCTACAAGACCTGGAAGCTAAAAGAAAACAGGTTATTTCCACCCAGCTTGTGTTTGCCCTGTTCCTGCTCCTCTGCCGTGTCTGGGTCACTGCAGAGGACACCTCTCTAAGCTACCCTGGTGTGCCCCAGCAGGAGATCGGGGCATGTCCTCGCCTGCAATGGGGGGTGGTGGTGCTGCATTTGTGTCAGTGACTGCAGTGGAGCAGCACCGCTTTATTTCAGCTGAAGATTGAGTCCTCTTCGGCACAGCAGAATTTACAGGTGTCTCATGAATGTGTTTTAGTCTTGCTGAATAAATTTTGCTTTGTAAAGTGAGAGCGCTCATCCTCGCTGTGATAAGAGGAATTTCAGAACTGTCCTACCCTGCACATACTCATGAGTGAATGTGTTATTGAGATCATACCAAAACTCAGAAGATTACCACGAATGTTTACTGTGACTTAATTCCCCGTTAGTTCTAGTCATGCAATGGCTATTTTTTCGTCCCTTTAAAAACGTTCTTCCTCCTGACTGCATTCCAAGGTAGGTGTGAGAACTCACTAAATCACCATTTAATTTATAACTTTGTCAGTCATTCAGTGAGTCATGACTTTA
>NW_010423859.1:18810-33862 GCF_000710305.1 Buceros rhinoceros silvestris
ATTATTGCAGGAAGGCAACCCACAAACAGATCCCTCTCCCATCTGCCTACCCTCTACCCCCCCTCCCCCCCCAGCTTCAGTTTGGTCCCGAAGAAACCTTTGGTGCCACATTGCCCAACAGACACTTACAGAATAATATTTTAGTCTGCCCAACAGACAATTTTCACTTAGGGCTTCTGCTGATGAACTCTGTCTAATTTTTTTTTTTTTCATTTTTTCCTTCCCTCCCACCTCTTGCTTCATCATCCCCTCTTCCCTTTGTGTAGAAGTACCTTCTCTGAGTACTTTTTTGAGTGCTGGTGTTTGCAGCCCAAGCTTGCAGGGGCACTTGGAATTGAAGTGTCTCAAACCCACCCCTGATCTGTGCATTTGTTTTTGACCATTGTTTATGCAGCAGTCAAGAGACAAATGGCATGAGCAGTATCTAGTGTGAGAGCACACTAGAAATTGCTACCTCCTCCTCTCTTCCTCCAGTCAAAACCAGCAGTATTTGTAATCAGAGACAGCCTTATGCAACATCTCAGGTATGGTAAATTACTTCCAATTGTTCCACGTGTCTAAGTAATTCCTCGTCCCCCACTTCTGACACATTTTGCAATTTTTATTAGAACAATTGATTGTTCTGTTGGTGCCTGGATGTTTCGTGTGAACTGCAGATGCTTCCACTGTCTTGAACACTTTGCGGCTCCATTAACTATGTAAAAATAAGAATATATGCTGAAGTTAGGGGTGAGATATAAGAAAAGTCCCGAAGAGGAAAGAAATGTATTTCTTCTATAAATCTCCAATCAGCAAAACTGGGTGAGGCATTGGACTGCAACAGGTTTCTGATGTTCAGTATCTTCTGACTAGTGAAAAATCTGCCACAGGCAACCTCCTCTTCCATTTGGAGCTTTGTTGAGCAAGTCTGAATCATGCCATTGGAGTAACTTTTTTTTTTTTTAAGAAGGTATGTAAGGACAGACTTTCCAGTCTGTGTGGAAGACCTCAGAGCATCTCTGGACGGTCAGCTCCCTTTGCAGGCTAAGGTCTGGAGCCAGGTTTTTCAAGAATTGACAGGTAGTTTTGGAGTCTTTGTTTTGGTCCTGTATCTGAGGCACCTGGATTTTGAGATAACCACACATTGAAGCATGCATTTTGGCTTAGATCTTCTCACCTACCTCTTTAGGATTTTAAAAGTCCAACCAAACAAGAAGAAACTACTCCCACTATTCATTTTTAAAGTCTTATGTCATATTTTAATGCTCCTGTTCTTGACTGAAATTAGTTGCATATTAACACGTTGCCTTGCTCCTTATTTTTCATCGTATCTGCTGTATTGCTGCCTTTTTTTTTGGCATTGATCACTTTAGTCTGGAAAAGGCCTCTAGGGAAACTAATAAGGATAGGATTTTTAATTTCCAAGATAAGACAGTTTCTTGGAGATTTGTTTGTTTACTTGTTCAACTGACTGGGTTGCTAGGGTTTCTTTTCTGCTAAAATCTGCACTGGTTTTGAATAAATCCCTGCGCTTTACACCACAGATGTGATGCCAGTACCACTGTGACATGCTTCAGGATCATGTGCTAAGCTCCATATTTTACTGCTTGTGGTTAACCCCGTTGTTCCACGTGCAGAGCAGTCAAGTCCTCGATCTTTGTCACAGACCACGTCGGCCAAAATTTGGGCTTCAGAGATGCTGCTTAGGATATGGGAAGGAAAATGGCAGTGGGTCGCTATGGAAAAGCAGGGAAAACAAAAGCCCCTTAGGTGCCTGGCTACTACGTACCTGGAGCTGGTTCCTGTGGAACGGAGGGAGCAAAGACTGAGACAAGGGATGTCTAGCTCTGGGAATATGAATGTTAGAGGTATAAGAAATTTTGCAGCCTAAACTTAAAAGATGAACAAAATGGAGCCCACCAATGTATAAAAGAAAGCTGCCTGACTCTTGAAAAGTCTCATTTTGCAAACCATTGACTGTCACGCAAGAAAATACTGTTTATGATGTTATTCTGCCAAAAAAAATTTCAAGCAAAAGTTTGCATGGGAGAGTTTGTAAAGCAGAGGAAGGAAAATCTTCAGGTCTAGGATTATGCTTTATGGCCCAAGTAGGTGTCAGTAAAGGATTCCCCTTAGTGATAAGGTACTGAAAAGCCAGGGCATTTTGTGCAGTAGGATCAGCATGATGAGTGAAGACACATCACCAAGGCTGCAGATTCTGAAATGAGACAATGCCAAAAGAAACACAGATTTTTATTTCCTCAGCTCCTATCATGAGAGATCACAATCCTGCTGAGCAGTAAAGCAATGCTGCTTTCTAATACAGGCCACAAATTAGGTGATCAGAGACAAGATTTTTTTTTTTTCTCGTTCCTCCCTTGTATTTTTCTAAATTGACTGGGTGACCCTTGGTGCTATACACTTTTGAGACTTCTAGCGAGATGCACATCCGCTGGGTCTGATTTTTTTTGTTTGTTTTTCAGAAGGTGTTGAACAATTCCACCCCCTCCACCAAAGCCATACCTCGGGTTGTGTAAAATGAACAGAAGGCCTGTAGGGATTTCCTCTGAAGCTAATATACAAACAGCAGTCAGAGTGCTCCAGCTCCTAAAAGTATAGAGAACCTTAAATAGATGGGCTGGGATAACTGGGAAGGAGAGAGAGACATCTGTTGAGTTGTTGAAAAGACATATGCTCCTAACACTTCCTTTGTCATGCATTTTGGAAATCTTTTCTCACTGAGTTTATTGCTAATATTTAATTTAAAACCAGATTTGGATTGTTGACAAAATTATAACTTGTAAACGTACACTTTCCACCCCACCTCCCAGTCTAATCTGAGCAGCTCTCGCTTTCCCATTTCCTCCTCCTGCTGGTGCCAGCTCGTGCTCTCCGGATTGTGTCTAGCATTGGCCTCATGTGAGAGGGCAAGGCTGGCAGGAGAGCGGGGAAGTGATGGTTTGCAAGCTGGTAACACCTCACTCCTCCCGTCACCCTCCAGGCTAGTAATCACGTTTACATCAGGTGGAAAACGTGACTTTATTTTTCTGTGTATTTGCCTACGAACGCTTAATGACATTTCAAGGCATCCGACAAAAGCCTAATTCCTTGGATTGGTCTCGTCAAATAATAAAATGACTTGACATAAGTATAATTGAAAGCAGATGTGGAGATATGGAATTTTAGCAGTCATTCTGCCCCCCACCCCCCTTTTCTCTGAGCTGTCCGTTCATGCCAGAAATATTTTCATTTTTGTTTCCTCCTTCCTCTCCGCAGAACAAAGCCTGCAGAGGATGAATTCTGGGGCAGGGAACCAAAGGGTATTCACTTTGTGTTTTCAATGTCTCCTTGTAAAATTTCCACCTTTTCTGAGTTCATTTTCCATTATGAAGGAAAGTTTTGTGTACCTCCCCTGCTGGCCCGTGATTCTGAACTCATCCGCTAGATGAACTCTGTTATATAATCATTCCTGTCCACCATGGCTGTTTACTGCTATTGCTTGAAACTGAAATTGCAGGTTATGCACTGGGCTCAGCTGAGCAAGCAGCCTACGTTATGTTTTTGCCCTCCCCGCTTGGCTGGGTGTTGTGGTAGGCTTATTGAGCTTGCCCAGGCTAGCACATGCTCCCCCCTGTAATGCACTGCACAGCCAGAGCGATCAGTTTGTGCTCGGGATGCAGCGTGGGCTCCACAGAGACCTTGGAAAGTGTAACCTGGTGCTCGGTTTCGTATACTCATTTCAAGAAAGGAGATCTTTTCTTGAGCCTTCTGAATATCTTAGAAGAGCATAATGCTATAGTAATTGATCACTACTTTTTAAAATTAGTAATAGTAACTTCTTAGAAGGTAGAAATAAAAATTTCTGAGCTACTGACTTTATTGCTGTCTGTTCAGGTAAATTTCCTACTGTCCTTTCCAGATGCAGTGGTGCTAAGGAGGCAGATCTTACTCACATTTCATCAGGGTACTGCAACAGGATGTGTAAAAACTTATAAAGCGAACAATTACGCCTACCTGTATAAACCACAATACATTTTGGGTGATAGCCTAGAGAGACAAAAGTTTGAAGCCCATGTTTCTGATTCATCTGTCAAGTATGTCAGTAAAACCATCCACTTGTTGTGAAACTCTGTTGCTTGCATGGTTTAGCTTGCACACGCGATTTCTTCATCTGTGCACACCCTTATCAGATTTGTGTGGACAAAACAGCAGCTTGCACAGTATTTATGGAAAGTTCATCTGTATGGTTTTTCTTTTGCCATGATCAAAATGTCAAGATTGGCAGTCAACTCTTCACATGTACACACAGTCAGCGAGGGCACATAGTCATCAGCTTCACCGCAGCGTTTTGTCTTCCGTTGGCTTGCGTGTAGTGTAGACCCTGAGGCAGGTTTCCTTCAACGCAGCTATGAAACATGTAAGAAAGTATGTGGCCTTGTTTTCTACACTGGGCTAATTCGGAATCCCAGGCAAAATGTGTAATGACAAACTAAAATGTCATCTCCTGCTAGGTGACAAAACACTATTGGCCAAAATTATCCCGGTTTTGTCTCTGCTGAAGGTGGCAAGCTTATGGCCAAGGAGAAATTTATCTCACTGTTGAAAGAACGCTGCAAATCAAAACTCTCTGTATCAGGACCCGAGACTAAATGTGTTTTATCTGGAGTGGCAGTGGGAAAAGATGGGATGAACTTAAGCACTAGGCAGGCCTTTGTATGATGCTTACTTGGGTTTTGGGTTTTTTAATAATGTGAAAGTATAATTATGTCTCAGAACTATTAACAGTGGCCCTTGCTTCCAACACTTGACTATCAAGTCCCCCAAACTGTCAGTTTTGACCTCAATTTTGAAGAAAGCCTTCAGAACTCCTTTCAGTATCTATTTGTGTCGCTTCCATTTGTACCTCTAGGCTTCCATTCCAAAGTCACTTTTCTCCACAAATCCTTCCTGGTGGGAGGGGTACCTCAATGTGTACCAAAGCCTTCTCGCTTCCCTTCTCCAGCCTTCTCCATCTCCATTGCACCAGGATCACTAGTCATGTTCCCATAAAAAGTTATGTACTATAACTATTTATTCTGCTACTGGTATCCCACAGACTCAATCTTCTTGTGAAGGCCTGTGTTTCTGTACTTCATTTTCGACTTCCTTCCTCCCATTATCTGGGAGAGTAAAACATTTATTGGGGGACAGTGTAATAAAACAAGATGGGATGGGAAAAGATGAGGGAGTGACACTGTTATTTCAGAAAGCATTAATGAATGTTGTGAGCCAAACCTTTGACCTACAAGGGAGTGGTGGAAGCACAGAGCAGATGATGAAGGCTGTTTGCGTTCTTCACTACTGGTGTGCTCATTTTCCTTGGCTGTGAGCATCTGGAATAGTCTCTAACATTTTTAATTGAGCAAATGCAGCATTCCCAAACATTGTGTGACAGACAAACAGACAAACCTACAAAGAAATGCAATGAATTTGAGTGTGTGGGTTCGCAAGCTCAGTCGATTATTCACAACTAGAAAAATAAGGCTACATAAATGGTGAAGATTTTTTGAGAGTGACTAATTGTTTTGGATCTCTTGTTTTTTGGATGATCTATTAAAAATACCTTAAAAGGTCTTGTGCTTCAGCATACGGGTTCCCATAACCTTCTGAAAATTGAAGGTCCTTACAGGTGTTTCATGGTGGACACCAAGAAAGCCCAGAGTTCATCAAAATCAGTTTTCATCTGAAAGCGTTAGCCTTAAAGTTATGCATAGGGGCATTGCTTGCTGGTTTATATCTGTCTGTGGATCCTCCTCACATGTTTGTATACAGACTCTACAAATAAATGTTAACAGTACGTTTTATAAGTTATCTTGTAGGTGGAAGCACTTTGCTCAGAGCAGACACAGTTGTAAAGGTCTGAAAGGTTGGAAAGGGAGGCCTAGGAAGGGTTCATCTGTTAAGTCTTGGATGTAGAGCTGTTTACTAACCACACACAAATTATTTTAAGAGGGAATGGGGCATTACAGCATTGCTGTGCAACATTGCTGGTGTCTGCAGCATGGGAAAAGAACATATAAAAATGTCCTAATAAACTGGAAAAGCTGAGCAGTGGCAGGCCCTAGTAGGCCTTTTTAGGGTCACTATAGCATGGGGGTTGCCTGAGGTAGACAGGATTTTGGTGGGCCAGGCACAAACCGGTCACTTGCAGCACCCTGGGATGAGGCTGTAGAAAAGCAGCTGAAAGGTCACGCAATCCATCCAGCTAAACAGTCCTGGTGGGTGGCAGTCTGAATAATTCCTGAGCTATTAATTAGGAAGATGCTTCTTCCAGGTTCCATCCGAAGTCATAAGACATGCCAAGGCAAGGAGCCAAAAGATCAAAAGGAAAATAAATACTTTTTTTTTTTTTAAGCCATTCTGCGGAGAGAGGGAGGAGGGAGCTGGTCGGGGCCAGTTCACACAAGACACGTGGATGGGTCTTAGCTTTACTCTAGCAATGAAGAAGCAAAGCCTGCCTGGCCCTGCTCTCCTTGGTTTTCCTGTAAAGACGACTGTATCTTAGCTTTATCTTTTGCCGTAGCTTCTCCTACACAACTTCTGTCCCGATAGTATCTTTTGTTCCAAGTGTTAAGGTTGCACGCTATCTTGGTTTGAAAAGGCTGTGTAAATACCTGTGTTAACCATTTGTTAACAAGTCCTTGAGAAGGAGTATTGCAAGCATCGATTCCAGACAGATTTCCTAGTAAAGCATAAATAAGCCCACCACATCGTAGCTTGAAAGTCGCCTTTAATTAAACGTGACATATGGAGTTAATCCAAGAAAAGACAAAGCGGTGATGCTTAGTGCTAAGGAAAGGAGAAGAGGAGAGGACATACATCGCTGGTAATGAGGCAAGGGACAGGTTAACTCCCATGTTTCATAGAACAAGTAGTTCTTGAATAGCACAACGCGCGGAGTCTTGTTTCCCACAGACTCTTCACTAGGATGCTCCTTCTCTTGCTCCTCTCGTTTCCACAAGTCTCCTGTTTGTATCCGCTGGTGTATGCATGGTAAGGGTGTCTGTTGTAACCTTTCCCACGTGGGCTCTGCGTGACAGTTTTCACTCACCCGGCACCTCCACACTGTCAGAGTTGGCTGAAAATTAACAGGGAATTTGAAATTTATTGGGGAGAAACTGATACGAGAAAATGACTGGTTGACAGTGTGGTGTCTTAAATCTCTCTTTCCAGGGGAACTTTGCTGAGTAGGGTAAGTTTGAGGAACTGAAAGTGGCATGGAACTGATTTTTGCGGGAGAAGCCTGCTAGGAAGGGCACCAAAACATCTAAACTTACTTTGTCCCATGGATTCGTTTCTTTTTTTTTTTTTCCTCCGCTGCAAAATGCAAGATAGGACTTGAACCTGGAAGTAGAAGTTCATCACTTCTTGCAGTTAAAAAGAAAGCCAGAATTTTGCAACCCAGGCAGGAAACATGATGTAGGTCCTGGTTGTATAAAGTCTTTCTTCTTCTGCCATTCCTCTTGTGGTTGTGCAAGGGAAACCCCCTTTTTAGCAGAATGTTTTTGTGGGGTCCAGACTGAGATTCCACTGGGGACTCTGTTGCAATCTTAAACTTGGAGCAGCTGCTGTCCCTCCTTAATGACGTCAGTTACATTATTTTGATAAAAAAGAGCAAGTTCTCACAACTCTGATGGAACTCAAAGTCATTTAGTGCGAAAATATTTTTTCTATAAATGTCATATCTTCTTTTCAAATGTCATCACATTTTTTTCCAAATGTCATTGCAGAAGGGATAGGTTAGAACAATAGATTTGCAGTATACCACACCTGATATTTTTTGGTGCCTTTTTCTGATTGTATTTATATGCATGTTTAAGAAAACAACCTTTGAAAAATCATTATATAAGGTCCGTTATCTCCTTTTTGGAAATAGAGGAAAAGGCAAGTCTGCCAATTATTTCATGACATTTCTGCTAGCGAAAGTGCACTTACCTAACATCTGGAAGGAACTAGAGTATTTACACTCCCTAAAACCACCTGAAGGCCTTGGGAGTGCATGTCTTTTTGTAAATCTGATTCAGATAAATGAAATTTGAGCTTCTAAAGGAATGTGAGATGGAAAATACCACCGGTTAATTCTTATGACAGTGAATTGATAATAGATTTATATAATGAACCAAATAATCTAGGATGGTATTAGCTTTCAGTAAATGTAAACTTTTTTTCGGATTCAAAGCAGTGAGAAGAGTCTTCCCTCTGCAGTAACCAAACATGATTGATATTCCCACTGAACGTACTAGAATTGCATTTGTAAGTGAAGCTGATTATACACCTAATGCAGAGTCTGTAGAACATTAGAAGTGAAAGGTCATAATATCAAGCCACTTATTCTTTTCAGTAATCAATAGAAACTAGTCCTCTTCATATGAAATCATGTTTTAATTATTGATTTACCCCCAGCCCCATCAGAAAAATAAAAAATTTTATAATTTTGTCAATTTAATCTAATCTTTTTCTCCATGTCATTAAAATGATCTTTTAATTTTTGGTTGTTATTTTACGCTTTATAACTCTAAACAACAAGACTAAGTTCTGCTCCAGTGACTTCCTTCTGGCTGTGATGTTTAGCTGACGATTGATTTCAAATAAATAAATATTTAAATATTATATTCTGCTATTGCTGAAATGAAAACTGTCAAAATCAGACAGGTGTACACCCTTTATTGAGCTGAGGGAAAGCATGTTATTTATTTTCCATTCCCCATACAAATGCTGCCTTAAAAGATGTCTGAGTGTGAGAAAGTTATAGCATCACTCCGCAAAACGATAAAATTTGGCACAATATAGGGATTCGGTAGTTCCTGAGATAGCAAAGAGGAGCAACCCTTCCTTTTCCACTACTCAGACTCTTGAGGGCTGCACATTTATAACGTATTAAAAAAAAAAAACAACTAACCAAAACAGTTCCCTCCCACAGCAATAACAAATGGCAGTGTCTACCGAAGCTTAAAGGACAGCACTCCAAAAGCCACAAGGAAAAGAAAACGCGTTTGGAGTCGTTCTGCTTCACAGGTGTGGACTTAAGCACACGTTGCCTGCAGTTTCCAGGCGCATGTACGGTAGCTTGTTATAAAGCTTAAACTTGATCCTCATGGACAGCTATAAGGCTGAAAAATATGTTGGCGCGGGATGTAAATCCGTACAAATATTGGAGATATAGCCATGGAAAAAAAGAAATCTCCCCACAGCAGTAGTGAGGAGGAAATACGTATTTTGAGCTAAAAGGTTAACCTTGAGGATAAACTCATTATGTCATGGTGCTGTCACATGAGGCATTGTCACAACGGAGTGCCAACCTGTAATCAGTTGGGGATAGATACTATATGGCTTCTGTGGAAATAAGAAATCTAGGTTGTGGAATGAGTAAAGGTCTGCCAAAGATGAGCTGGATATTGCTGACAACCCGGTGCAAATCCCACAGCCAGCACACGCTTGTGGCCTGAGGGAGGATTAGCATTTGCAAAGAGGTGAAATACAACCTGGAGAGTGCAGGCAACTCCTGGAATTTTGTATTCCCACATGCCGTGGCAGACTGTAAGGTTCCAATCTTCTTTAATTTGCCTAGAATTGCAAACTTCGGACCAGCATGGCACAGGAAGACTCTTGTGACACTGTTTCTTCCTCAGACTGTCATAAAGGTCTTGGGTTGGATAACAGGAACAACATCAGATTTCTGCCACTGAAATCCATAACACAGGGCTTGTTCTGCCACAGATTCCTTGTCTGCCTGGGTTTGGGAAGGACAAAATCATTCCATGCGAGTTATTCCACAGCTAAAAGACAGTTGTTTCATTGTTCCTTGGGTTGTCTTCCTCTGCCTGGCTCAGAGGGGGCTAGGGAAGTGCTTGGTGCTAGGGAAGATTAAGCCACATTACTGTGTGATTTTTAGCAGAGCAAGCGATGTAGGTGCATCTGAGACCAGATTTTTGGTGTGCTCTGTGCAGGCTTTGCTGCCATAACAGTCCCAGCTCCTTGGCGGCTGAGCCCTGCGTGCAAGCTGGGCTGCTCCCTTCCGCTGCAAGGGAAGGAGAGGCAGTATAAGATTAAAGGCCAGACTACAGGGCCACGTCTCCGACTTTCTTGTAGCTGAGTTTTGGACTGGACTCTCCCAGCTATAAAAAGGGGAAGATAACCTGAATATTTAAGAAAAAAAAAAAAGTTATTTCCTTGGCACCACTTCTATCTTTTCCTCTGAACTGTAGTTCCCTTGTATGCCTTCATATCCAACATCTGTTTGCTGAATCTGATTGTGAATACACACTGGATGCCTCATTATGAGGAGATTGTAATCTCTCTGTACATCAACTAATCTTTTTGCCAGCCCGTCTTTGCTGTCAGCTTGTTATGTCGGTGGCCTTTGAGACTTTATTGCACTTTTTGTTGATGAAAGGAAGTTTTGCACTAGACATGGTAACCTCTAGAGCCAGGAGTGGGATGGAGTGTGCTTTAACAGGCAATTTCAAAGTCTTTCAGGAGGGAGGACCAGCAGAGCAGGTGAACCAGAGCCTTGGCTATCCCAGACTCTGGTGGCAGCGAGCAGTGTGTACTTGGAAGAGAAGATGAAGACAGTGCAGTGTTCCCATTACATCCCTCTTGCTTCTGGCAAATTTTAGGAATAAGCTGAAGAATGTTCCCAAACCATTGTGTTTAATAGCCAATGACTTTTGGTTAAGGAAATCCGATCCTCCCTTCGGTCAGTAATATGTACTGAATAATGTTTTCAGATCCCTGCCAGCCATGTTTTCCATGAATCTTTGAAGGTCTGTGGAAATTTGTCAGGCTCATTTTTCAGTTTCTTGTTATTCAGATCAGCTGAGCTGCTCTGGCTGAGGCCATCTAAGGATCTGACCTTTGGATTCACGTCTGCACTGGTGTGCTTTCTGCTGCTGCTCCGCTAGCGTTTTGCCACTGTCTTCACTGCAAGTAGTTGAGTAACTGGCAAAGGGTCTGTCCGACTGGCAAAATTCAAAGACGTAGGAAGGGAAGGCTGTTTCTTCTTTCTATGTGGCCTTTGGGATTGAAAAGGCTTTTCATTAGTTGTTAGGTGTGTATACATATGTCTGTATATTTGAGGAATAATTTTCCAAAATTTTACGGTCTCATAAACACACGGGGTTTCATCTTTTAAAAGCATGGCCCTGGTACATGATAGGAAAAAAGAGCTTTTCTTCTGAAAGAGTTTTCTCAGCCATAAACCATGCATTTAGCTACTGAACTTGCCCACATTTTGTTACTGTTTTCCCTCCAAGTATACAATACAGTGTCAGATTAGACATTCTACAGTGTATTACAAGTCTTCCTTTTAGTTTCACATAAACAAAGCTGATAAATATTGTCAATCAGAGTTACTATTTTTTAACTGCGTATGGAGAAGTTGTGGTCATGAGCAGTGTAAGCCCAGGCAGCTTTTGTAGCTCCCTTTGCTGACACTAAAGGTTTAGTGATTTTCTTTTTAATTTCTTTGAACTATAAATAGAAGAAATGTACTGCAATGCTTTATTCCTGATGACAGAATATACAACAGTCCATATGCCTGAGTTTTGGCTCGGTATCGGCCAGATAGATGTTTGTAGTTTTTCATGTGCTATTGATGATTCAAGGGTTAGATAAATTTACTGTAGTGGGAGGTATTGGCAGAAGTAATACTTGTATAAACATGATCCTTTTAGTTCTAAAATAAAAACTACCACTAAATCACTTCGCTCCCAGTTGCACACATCCAGAAGTTCTTTCTCATTCCCTGGGACAAGGTTTGGTAAGTCCCTTCTGGATGTGAGTTGCTTTCAGAGGATAATTTAAACTGTAGATAATTCTGTTGCATTCAGCTAGGAAATGGGTTGGCAAACCAAGATAAACACAGTACATTTACATCCTGATTCTCAGTGTCAAGGAGTGTAATGGTGATGCTTTTCGAGGATGTTTGCTTTGGTTTTATATGTTAAGGTGGTAAACAGGCCACTTGTTAGTAGCCGATATATTGCGTATGTCCAAGTGCATCCATGCAGAGTTGATAAACCCATAAGTAACAGTTGTCTGATATTGTCAGTCTGCTGATTCGTTTCCAGATGCAGTTTCTGCCTGGGAACTTTTTTGCAGGGCGATACAAAAATCTTAATCTGAATTTGTTTTGGTTGTTCGTTTTTAATTCAGTTGATTGCTGATTTGGAAACTTCCTTCTATTGAATGGTGCCCACCTGCATTGCTATAGCATCACGGTTTTGTGGCAGGGACAGAATTGTTTTATGCAGCATTTGTTAGCGGCCCCCAGATTCAGATCCAACTTGAACATGAAATGAGAGAGAATCATGCCTTTTGCCAGCTGGGAATGGCATTGTAGGTCACTTGCTGGATTTTCCGACACACAGTGACTGCTTGTCTTGTACGTTCTTTTACAGCATACCGTGAAACACTTGTAGGTCCATGTGGTAAGGAATCCTCATAAAAATGGTCAGCTGGCCATTTACAAAACTTTTAGGTTTGTGCTGCTCTGACGAAAGTAATAGATGTGGGAGTCTGGAATATGGGATCTGGGGTATTTTGGTGTGCTCAGGGAATGTAAATGCTAAGCTTTCCACGTGGTTGGTTGGTTCATTTTCTCTGCATTTTTTTTGCTATCCAGAATTTCAGGGGAGCTGAGTATTTGTAGCGCTGACAAAGCTTATTACCACTTAAAAGCAGTCTGTACTTATTTGAGCTCCTAAATACAATGCTAGAGGCAAAATTTTAAGAGCTACTTAAAAATACGTGCACCTAAATACTACTTTGTATTATTCTAGGTGTCTATGAAGAACGTGCAGTCGGTGTTTGTGTGGGTACGTGCATGTATGTGTATCTATATGTGTATCCATATAGAAACTTGCACGTACAGTATCTGAAATATAACATGAAGACACACTCAAAATACGAGGAAATAGGATTGCTTTGATTGAATTCAGGCTCCATTTTTGTGGTTTCTTACTGGGAAGGTGGTGTCCTGGGAACATTCTTGCTATTTTCTTCAAGCAGACTTTATCAAGCATGAAATGATTCAACGGATCTCGAGGTCCAACAGTGACAGGACACATCAGAAGAGTTCAGTGTTATGGTTATGGTGTTTTGGGTGCTGGCTGCTGTCATCCAAAGCAGTGATCCCAAAGAGTTGGCGAGAATTACTTGGCATTTCACAGCACGGTGTGTTCTGTTCCCATCAGCTAGGTGATTATACTTGGGAAAAAGTTTGAGTTGAAAGACATTATTTTATTGGATTGACTTCAAGAAGTATTATACAATTACGCACACAAGCTTTCTCTGTGTGACTCAGGAGTGTGGTTTTTCTAACTATGAAACATGGTGTTATCTACAGCCCAGAAAGGTTTTGTTTGACAGCTCTGGTAATCCCTTATGAACATCACCAGATTACCATTTTGATTTTGCTCTTTAAATTTTTTCTTCCACATCTGGCCACACATTCGTATATACTGTATATGTACATAGAGTCAAAGTGTTCAGCTTTAGTGCCCTGTCTGACAAAAGACGACTTCAGGAAAAAACTGTAAGCAAAGATTATTTGGAGAAGCAGTGGATGGCACTGTTGGATTATAATTATAAGGCAATAAAACACGCAAATAATAAATTGCAATATTTTTTGAAATATACAGAAGCTACATTATACAATCCTCAAAAGGTAGGAACTGAGGTTAAACCTCAGTGGAATGTGACATTCAGATGTGTTTTGTTGCTCTACGGTACATTAAAAAAACCTTGGGGTCAGCTGAAAAGAGGCCATGCCACTTTGGGTTTCAACATTCTGTGGTGTCTCCCTCATCCCAGAACTGCTGCTTATAAAGGACTCTTTTTTTTTAATTTTATTTTTTTTTGTTTTTGCATTGAGGGGTCCAGCTGCTAAGAGGGGAGGAGGGCTGGTGGCAGCATGAAGCTGTGCTGGGATGCTGGAGCACGGCTGCTGTTTCAGCTTCTTCAGGTGGGCTCTGTTTGCAGTCAGGAGTTGAGAGGTGCTGGAGGGCACCAGCAAGCTGCAAGCATTTCATGTGCAAACAGGGGCATCTGTTTCTCTGTGGTGCAAAGGCCTACGTGCACTGTGAATCACACTCACCTTGACCTGTGCTAAGCGTAAATTTTGACAAAATTTTTGGCTGATTGTCTATATGGAGGTGAATTGTACCTTGCTTTAACGTTCCTCTCTTGGGATACGTGGTGTTCTCACCTCTCCTTGGTACAGGCTCCGAAGGGACACTTGTTACTTGGTGCATCTGGCTTTCTCCCCTGTGTTGTAAACATTTATTTCTTTTTCTCACCATGCCACTTCCATGGACAGATTCATAGAAGCGCGAATTGCAAGGAACAAACATTTTCAAGTGCTTGTTCTACTGCAATCATCAAAGTAATTCCCGTTATTTATTAATGACCCCAATCAAATTAAAAAACAGCAACAGCAAAAATAGGTGAACTTGTGTTAAAGCACAGCCTGCTGAAAAACACCCATTTCTGTCTTTGCAGTCAGGCAGGTGTTTTGGGGTTGTTTTCCCAGGTCTTTCCCAGCAACAAGCTCTTCCCTCGCAGCTTGTGCTTGGTCGTGCTTCTCTACACAATATGTTGTGTCAATCTCTGGACACTGCCAGTTCTCCTCTGCCTTATCCCGCGTGCCTTTCTGGCAGTGAAAACACCTGGTCTGCTTGCTTTGCGATTGTCAGAGGTTGCAGAAGGGTGCACACAGAATGGGGGCAAGGGAGACACCCCTAAGGGTGTTTTCTTTCTTCTTTTGAGGAGTACCAGGCCACAGCAGCCAGGCTCTGCATTTTTAAACACGACAAAACAAGCTGAGTGGAAGCTGCTGTTTGGAAAGAAGGTGGTGGAAGCTGCTTAACCTGCAGCATGTAAAGTTCAAACCTGAAATGTTTTTATGTCAGGCTGTTCCACTCACTGCGTTTTGATAAGAGGAAGTTAGCTCCTGGTGCCACTTGAGAAAGGGAAAGAAATTAAAGGAAGTTTAAAATAAAACAAAATATGGTAATCTGGAGGAAAATACCTGCTG